>NC_060185.1:32811479-32993979 GCF_021184085.1 Oncorhynchus gorbuscha
ATGGGTTGTGCTGCAGTAGCGTATGTACATTTAAGGGCTCTATTTGAGCAAACCTAATGCAATGGTACATTTCTCACTGGCGGTAGCATTATAGGTACGGGGTTGTGTCAGAAATATTTTTGTTATTTTCAAAACCGGAATAATGGGAGCAGTAGCTGGTGGTGCGTAAGGGGTGAGTTTGGATTAATAAACAAGTTGTGGGTGTGTCGAGGCTTGACACCTCACTGGCCAATCAGAACGTGCTCCATGGATAAATACATGGTTGCTTCAAGTTATGTCTTTACGTATTGTATTGTCCAATTCAATGTTAGGATGAAACAGTCAGAGGTCACCAAGCGCAACATATCTTCAGCGTGCAAATCAGCTAGAAAGATGTGTCGGTATCGAGTAATTGTCTCTGGCTCCCTCCCTGTTAGGGGGAGTGATGAGCTCTACAGCAGAGTCTCACAATTCAATTGTTGGTTGAAAACTGTTTTCTGCCCCTCCCAAAAGATAGAATTTGTAGATAATTGGCCCTCTTTCTGGGTCACCCACAAACTGGCCTGTTGAGGAGTGACGGACTTCATCCTAGCTGGAGGAATGCTCTCATCTTATTTCCGAACATTGACAGGGCTCTTAACTCCCCTAGCTCCACAATGAGATAGGGTGCGGGCAGCAGGCTGTTAGCCAGCCTGTCAGCATAGTGGAGTCTGCCACTAGCACAGTCAGTGGAGTCAGCTCAGCTATCCCCATTGAGACCATGTCTGTGCCTCGATCTAGGTTCGGCAAAACTAAAAATGGCGGTGTTCGCTTTAGCAATCTCACTGGAATAAAGACCTCCTCCATTCCTGCCATTATTGAAAGAGATTGTGATATCTCACATCTCAAAATAGGGCTACTTAATGTTAGATCCCTCATTTCCAAGGCAGTTATAGTCAATGAACTAAACACTGATCATAATCTTGATGTGATTGGCCTGACTGAAACATGGCTTAAGCCTGATGAATTTACTGTGTTAAATGAGGCCTCACCTTCTGGTTACACTAGTGACCATATCCCCTGCACATCCCGTAAAGAGACGGAGGTGTTGCTAACATTTACGACAGCAAACTTCAATTTACAAAACCTCCTCTCCCGACATTTTCATCTTTTGAGCTTCTAGTCATGCAATCTATGCAGCCTACACAAATATTTGTTATAGCTACTGTTTATAGGCCTCCTGGGCCATATACAGCGTTCCTCACTGAGTTCCCTGAATTCCTATCGGACCTTGTCGTCATGGCAGATAACATTCAAATTTTAGGTGACTTTAATATTCACATGGAAAAGTCCACAGACCCACTCCAAAAGGCTTTCGGAGCCATCATCGACTAAGTGGGTTTTGTCCAATATGTCTCCGGACCTACTCACTGCCACAGTCATACTCTGGACCTAGTTTTGTCCCATGGAATAAATGTTGTGGGTCTTAATGTTTTTCCTCATAATTCTGGACTATTGGACCACCATTTTATTACATTTGCAATCACAACAAATAATCTGCTCAGACCCTAACCAATGATCATCAAAAGCCATGCTATGAATTTCGGACAACCCAAAGATTCCTAGATGCCCTTCCAGACACCCTCCACCTACCCAAGGATGTCAAGAGTACAAAAATCAGTTAACCATCTAACTGAGGAACTCAATTTAACCTTGAGCAATACCCTAGATGCAGTAACACCCCTAAAAAACAAAAACATTTGTCATAAGAAACTAGCTCCCTGGTATACAGAAAATATCCGAGCTCTGAAGCAAGCTTCCAGAAAATTGGAACGGAATTGGCACCACACCAAACTGGAAGTCTTCGTACTAGCTTGGAAAGACAGTACCGTGCGGTATCGAAGAGCCCTCACTGCTGCTCGGTCATCCTATTTTTTCAACTTAATTGAGGAAAATAAGAACAATCCAAAATTTATTTTTGATACTGTCTCAAAGCTAACTAAAAAGCAGCATTCACCAAGAGAGGATGGCTTTCACTTCAGCCGTGATAAATTAATTAACTTCTTTGAGGAAAAGATCATGATCATTAGAAAGCAAAATACGGACTCCTCTTTATATCTGCGTATTCCTCCAAAGCTCATTTGTCCTGAGTCTGCACAATTCTGCCAGGACCTAGGATCAAGAGAGACACTCAAGTTTTTTAATATATACAGTATATATCTTGACACATTGATGAAAATAATCATGGCCTCTAAACCTTCAAGCTGCATACTGGACCCTATTCCAACTAAACTACTGAAAGAGCTGCTTCCTGTGCTTATTTAAAAGTTTGGGGTCACTTAGAAATGTCCTTGTTTCTGAAAGAAAAGCACATTTTTTGTCCATTTAAATAATATCAAATTGCTCTCTTATTCATGGCTGTGCCATTCCTGAGCAGGCTCTGTACTGGTGGTGCCCCGATCCCGCAGCTGAATCAACTTTAGGAGACAGTCCTAGCGCTTGCTGGACTTTCTTGGTCACCCTGAAGCCTTCTTCACAACAATTGAACTGATCTCCTTGAAGTTCTTGATGATCCGATAAATGGTTAATTTAGGTGCAATTTTAATGGCAGCAATATCCTTGCCTGTGAAGCCCTTTTTGTTCAAAGCAATGATGACAGCACGTGTTTCCTTGCAGGTAACCATGGTTGACAGAGGAAGAACAATGATTCCAAGCACCACCCTCCTTTTGAAGCTTCCAGTCTATTATATGAACTCAATCAGCATGACAGAGTGATCTCCAGCCTTGTCCCCGTCAACACTAACACCTGTGTTAACGAGAGAATCACTGACATGATGTCATCTGGTCCTTTTGTGGCAGGTCTGAAATGCAGTGGAAATGTTTTTGGGGGATTCAGTTAATTTGCATGGCAAAGAGGGACTTTGCAATTAATTGCAATTCATCTGATCCCTTTTCATAACATTCTGGAGTATATGCAAATTGCCATCATACAAACTGAGGCAGCAGACTTTGTGGAAATCAATATTTGTGTCATTCTCAAAATTTTGGCCACGATCACCACATTCTTGGAGATTGGAAACCCAAATTGGTCTATACAGACTAGTTCTGGCCTGGTTTAGATCTTATCTTTTGGAAACATATCAGTTCGTCTCTGTGGATGGTTTGTCTTCTGACAAATCAACTGTACATTTCAGTGTTCCTCAAGACTCGGTTTTAGTACCACTATTGCTTTCACTATATATTTTACCTCTTGGTGATGTCATTCGGAAACATAATGTTAACTTTCACTGCTATGCGGATGACACACAGCTGTACATTTCGATGAAACATGGTGAAGCCCCAAAATTGCCCTCCCTAGAAGCCTGTGATTCAGACAAGGAAGTGGATGGTGGCAAATGTTCTACTTTTAAACTCGGACAAAACAGAGATGCTAGTTCTAGGTCCCAAGAAACATAGAGATTTTCTGTTGGATTTGCAAATTAATCTTGATGGTTGTACAGTCGTCTCTAATAAAACTGTGAAGGACCTCGGCGTAACTCTGGACCCTGATCTCTCATTTGACGAACATATCAAGACTGTTTCAAGGACAGCTTTTTTCCATCTACGTAACACTGCAAAAATCAGAAACTTTCTGTCCAGAAATGACGCAGAAAAATTAATCCATGCTTTTGTCACTTCTAGGTTAGACTACTGCAATGCTCTACTTTCCAGCTACCCGGATAAAGCACTAAATGAACTTCAGTTAGTGCTAAACACGGCTGCTAGAATCTTGACTAGAACCAACAAATTTTATAGTGCTAGCCTCTCTACACTGGCTTACTGTTAAGCCTAGGGCTGATTTCAAGGTTTTACTGCTAACCTACAAAGCATTACATGGGCTTGCTCCTACCTATCTTTCCAATGTGGTCCTGCCGTACATACCTACATGTACGCTACGGTCACAAGACACAGGACTCCTTACTGTCCCTAGAATTGCTAAGCAAACAGCTGGAGGCAGGGCTTTCTCCTATAGAGCTCCATTTATGGAATGGTCTGCCTATCCATGTGAGAGACACAGACTCGGTCTCAACCCTTAAGTCTTTACTGAAGACTCATCTCTTCAGTAGGTCCTATGATTGAGTGTAGTCTGGCCCAGGAGTGTGAATGTGAATGGAAAGGGACTGGAGCAATAAACCACCCTTGTTGTCTCTGCCTGGCCGGTTCCCCTCTCTCCACTGGGATTCTCTGCCTCAAACCCTATTACAGGGGCTGAGTCACTGGCTTACTGGTGCTCTTCCATGCCAGCCCTAGGAGGGGTGTGTCACTTGAGTGGGTTGAGTCACTGGTCTTCCTGTCCGGGTTGGCGCCCCCCCCTTGTGTTGTGCCGTGGGGGAGCTCTTCATGGGCTATACTTGGCGTTGTCTCAGGATGGTAAGTTGGTGGTTGAAGATATCCCTCTAGTGGTGTGGGGTCTGTGCTTTGGCAAAGTGGGTGGGGTTATATCCTGCCTGTTTGGCGCTGTCCGGGGGTATCGTCAGACAGGGCCACAGTGTCTGCCGACCCCTCCTGCCTCATCCTCCAGTATTTATGCTGCAGTAGTTTATGTGTTGGGGGGCTAGGGTCAGTCTGTTATATCTGCAGTATTTCTCGTGTCTTATCCAGTGTCCTGTGTAAATTTAAGTATGCTCTCTCTCTCTCTCTCTCTCTCCCTCTTTCTCTCTTTTCTCGGGGGACCTAGGACCATGCCTCAGGACTACCTGGCCTGATGACTCCTTGCTGTACCCAGTCCACCTGGTCATGCTGCTGCTGCTCCAGTTTCAACTGTTCTGCCTGGGGATATAGAACCCTGACCTGTTCACCGGATGTGCTACCTGTCCCAGACCTGCTGTTTTCAACTCTCTAGAGACAGCAGGAGCGGTAGAGATACTCTGAATGATCGGCTATGAAAGCCAACTGACATTTACTCCTGAGGTGCTGACCTGTTGCACCCTCTACAACCACTGTGATTATTATTATTTGACCCTGCTGGCCATCTATGAACATTTGAACATCTTGGCCATGTTCTGTTATAATCTCCACCTGGCACAGCCAGAAGAGGACTGGTGACCCCTCATAGCCTGGTTCTTCACTAGGTTTTTTCCTAGGTTCTGGCCTATCTAGGGAGTTTTTCCTAGCCACCGTGCTTCTACACCTGCATTGCTTGCTGTTTGGGGTTTTAGGCTGGGTTTCTGTACAGCACTTTGTGCCAACTGTAAATTGCAGTCTGGACATGGACATGCCATACATAATCAATGAGCAAGATTAAATTCACTAGGCGTTTGATAAGGCCTAAAAAGAGTATAATTCAAAAAAATAAAAAATAAGAAACAACTTGTTTTAAATAGGCTATGTTTAAATAAAGTTACAGGCACCATAATTGCTCCTCGTGTCATGCAGGTGAAAGAGGACCCAAAAGCGACTTAACAGAAACAGAGTTTATTTAAGTCCAAACAGGGAATAACAGAAATCCTCTAGTCTGTAGAGGGGAATAACTGGAGAAGCGGCCACAGACTGCAGGTCGCTTCGGGTAGGCGCAGGCCGTAGTAGACAGAGACACCTGCTCACACGCAGCATCTGATGAAGGCAAAAAAACACGACAGGACAGGGCGATACACAATCACAGCAAAAACACGACAGGACAGGGCGAAACGCAATCACAGCATGGTGAATACTAAACAAGGAACCGACGGGACAGGAACGGAACACAAAGGAATAAATAGGGACTCTAATCAGGGGAAAGGATCGGGAACAGGTGTGGGAAGACTAAATGATGATTAGGGGAATAGGAACAGCTGGGAGCAGGAACGGAACGATAGAGAGAAGAGAGAGCGAGAGAGTGAGAGGGGGAGGGGGAGAGAGAGGGATAGAAAGAGGGAAAGAACCCAATAAGACCAGCAGAGGGAAACGAACAGAATGGGGAGCACAGGGACAAGACATGATAATAAATGACAAACATGACAGTACCCCCCACTCACCGAGCGCCTCCTGGCGCACTCGAGGAGGAATCCTGGCGGCAACGGAGGAAATCATCGATGAGTGAACGGTCCAGCACGTCCCGAGACGGAACCCAACTCCTCTCCTCAGGACCGTAACCCTCCCAATCCACTAAGTATTGGTGACCCCGTCCCCGAGAACGCATGTCCATGATCTTATGTACCTTGTAAATAGGTGCGCTCTCGACAAGGACGGGAGGGGGGAGGGAAGACGAACGGGGGTGCGAAGAAAGGGCTTAACACAGGAGACATGGAAGACAGGATGGACGCGACGAAGATGTCGCGGAAGAAGCAGTCGCACAGCGACAGGATTGACGACCTGGGAGACACGGAACGGACCAATGAACCGCGGAGTCAACTTACGAGAAGCTGTCGTAAGAGGAAGGTTGCGAGTGGAAAGCCACACTCTCTGGCCGCAACAATACCTTGGACTCTTAATCCTGCGTTTATTGGCGGCTCTCACCGTCTGTGCCCTGTAACGGCAAAGTGCAGACCTCACCCTCCTCCAGGTGCGCTCACAACGTTGGACAAACGCTTGAGCGGAGGGAACGCTGGACTCGGCAAGCTGGGATGAGAACAGAGGAGGCTGGTAACCCAGACTACTCTGAAACGGAGATAACCCGGTAGCAGACGAAGGAAGCGAATTGTGAGCGTATTCTGCCCAGGGGAGCTGTTCTGCCCAAGACGCAGGGTTTCTGAAAGAAAGGCTGCGTAGTATGCGACCAATCGTCTGATTGGCCCTCTCTGCTTGACCGTTAGACTGGGGATGAAACCCGGAAGAGAGACTGACGGACGCACCAATCAAACGACAGAACTCCCTCCAAAACTGTGACGTGAATTGCGGGCCTCGGTCTGAAACGGCGTCTAACGGGAGGCCATGAATTCTGAATACATTCTCAATAATGATTTGTGCCGTCTCCTTAGCGGAAGGAAGTTTAGCGAGGGGAATGAAATGTGCCGCCTTAGAGAACCTATCGACAACCGTCAGAATCACAGTCTTCCCCGCAGACAAAGGCAGACCGGTAATGAAGTCTAAGGCAATGTGAGACCATGGTCGAGAAGGAATGGGGAGCGGTCTGAGACGACCGGCAGGAGGAGAGTTACCCGACTTAGTCTGCGCGCAGTCCGAACAAGCAGCCACGAAACGGCGCGTGTCACGCTCCTGAGTCGGCCACCAAAAGCGCTGGCGAATAGACGCAAGAGTGCCTCGAACACCGGGATGACCAGCTAACTTGGCAGAGTGAGCCCACTGAAGAACAGCCAGACGAGTGGAAACAGGAACGAAAAGGAGGTTACTAGGACAAGCGCGCGGCGACGCAGTGTGCGTGAGTGCTTGCTTAACCTGTCTTTCAATTCCCCAGACTGTTAACCCGACAACACGCCCATAAGGAAGAATCCCCTCGGGATCAGTAGAAGCCACAGAAGAACTAAACAGACGGGATAAGGCATCAGGCTTGGTGTTCTTGCCACCCGGACGGCAAGAAATCACAAACTCGAAACGAGCGAAAAACAACGCCCAACGAGCTTGACGGGCATTAAGTCGTTTGGCAGAACGGATGCACCCAAGGCCTTTATGGTCTGTCCAAACGACAAAAGGAACGGTCGCCCCCTCCAACCACCGCCGCCACTCGCCCAGGGCCAAGCGGATGGCGAGCAGCTCACGGCCACCCACACCATAGTTGCGCCCAGATGGCGACAGGCGACGAGAAAAATAAGCGCAAGGATGAACCCCATCGTCAGACTGGAAGCGCTGGGACAGAATGGCTCCCACGCCCACCCCCGAAGCGTCAACCCCGACAACGAACCGTCCAGTGACGTCAGGAGCAACGAGGATAGGAGCGGACGTAAAACGTTCTTTTAGAAGATCAAAAGCTCCCTGGGCGGAACCGGACCACCCAAAACACGTCTTGACAGAAGTAAGAGCTGTGAGAGGGGCAGCAACTTGACCGAAACCACGAATGAAACGCCGATAGAAATCAGCGAAACCTAAAAAGCGCTGCAACTCGACACGTGACCCTGGAACGGGCCAATCACCGACAGCCTGGACCTCAGCGGAATCCATCCGAACGCCTTCAGCGGAAATAACGGAACCGAGAAAAGTAACGGAGGAGACATGAAAAGAGCACTTCTCAGCCTTTACGTAGAGACAATTCTCTAAAAGGCGCTGTAGAACACGTCGAACGTGCTGAACATGAATCTCGAGTGACGGAGAAAAAATCAGGATATCGTCAAGATAGACAAAAACAAAAATGTTCAGCATGTCTCTCAGAACATCATTAACTAATGCCTGAAAAACAGCTGGCGCATTGGCGAAACCGAACGGCAGAACCCGGTACTCAAAATGCCCTAACGGAGTGTTAAACGCCGTTTTCCACTCGTCCCCCTCTCTGATGCGCACGAGATGGTAAGCGTTACGAAGGTCCAACTTAGTAAAGCACCTGGCTCCCTGCAGAATCTCGAAGGCTGATGACATAAGGGGAAGCGGATAACGATTCTTAACCGTTATGTCATTCAGCCCTCGATAATCCACGCAGGGGCGCAGAGTACCGTCCTTCTTCTTAACAAAAAGAACCCCGCCCCGGCCGGAGAAGAAGAAGGCACTATGGTACCGGCATCAAGAGACACAGACAAATAATCCTCGAGAGCCTTACGTTCGGGAGCCGACAGAGAGTATAGTCTACCTCGAGGAGGAGTGGTCCCCGGAAGGAGATCAATACTACAATCATACGACCGGTGAGGAGGAAGGGAGTTGGCTCGGGACCGACTGAAGACCGTGCGCAGATCATGATATTCCTCCGGCACTCCTGTCAAATCGCCAGGTTCCTCCTGAGAAGTAGGGACAGAAGAAACGGGAGGGATGGCAGACATTAAACACTTCACATGACAAGAAACGTTCCAGGATAGGATAGAATTACTAGACCAATTAATAGAAGGATTATGACATACTAGCCAGGGATGACCCAAAACAACAGGTGTAAACGGTGAACGAAAAATCAAAAAGAAATAGTCTCACTGTGGTTACCAGATACTGTGAGAGTTAAAGGTAGTGTCTCAAATCTGATACTGGGAAGATGACTACCATCTAAGGCGAACATGGGCGTAGGCTTATCTAACTCTCTGAAAGGAATGTCATGTTTCCGAACCCATGCTTCGTCCATGAAACAACCCTCAGCCCCAGAGTCTATCAAGGCACTACATGTAGCACCCGAACCGGTCCAGCGTAGATGGACCGACAAAGTAGTACAGGATCTTGATGGAGAGACTTGAGTAGTTGCGCTCACCTGTAGCCCTCCGCTTACAGATGAGCTCTGGCTTTTACTGGACATGAATTAACAAAATGTCCAGCAACTCCGCAATAGAGGCACAGGCGGTTGGTGATCCTCCGTTCCCTCTCCTTATTCGAGATGCGAATCCCTCCCAGCTGCATGGGCTCAGTCTCAAAGCCAGAGGAGGGAGATGGTTGCGATGCGGAGCAGGGAAACACCGTTGATGCGAGCTCTCTTCCACGAGCCCGGTGACGAAGATCTACCCGTCGTTCTATGCGGATGGCGAGAGCAATCAAAGAGTCCACATCTGAAGGAACCTCCCGGGAGAGAATCTCATCCTTAACCACTGCGTGGAGTCCCTCCAGAAAACGAGCGAGCAGCGCCGGCTCGTTCCACTCACTAGAGGCAGCAAGAGTGCGAAACTCAATAGAATAATCCGTTATGGACCGTTCACCTTGGCATAAGGAAGCCAGGGCCCTAGAAGCCTCCCCACCAAAAACTGAACGGTCAAAAACCCGAATCATCTCCTCTTTAAAGTTCTGGAATTTGTTAGAGCAATCAGCCCTTGCCTCCCAGATAGCTGTGCCCCATTCTCGAGCCCGGCCAGTAAGGAGTGAAATGACGTAAGCAACCCGAGCTCTCTCTCTAGAGTATGTGTTGGGTTGGAGAGAGAACACAATCTCACACTGCGTGAGAAAGGAGCGGCACTCAGTGGGCTGCCCGGAGTAGCAAGGTGGGTTATTAACCCTAGGTTCTGGAGGCTCGGCAGGCCAGGAAGTAACAGGTGGCACGAGACGTAGACTCTGGAACTGTCCAGAGAGGTCGGAAACCTGAGCGGCCAGGTTCTCCACGGCATGGCGAGCAGCAGACAATTCCTGCTCGTGTCTGCCGAGCATGGCTCCTTGGATCTCGACGGCAGTGTAACGAGCGTCTGAAGTCGCTGGGTCCATTCCTTGGTCGGTTCCTTCTGTCATGCAGGTGAAAGAGGACCCAAAAGCGACTTAACAGAAACAGAGTTTATTTAAGTCCAAACAGGGAATAACAGAAATCCTCTAGTCTGTAGAGGGGAATAACTGGAGAAGCGGCCACAGACTGCAGGTCGCTTCGGGTAGGCGCAGGCCGTAGTAGACAGAGACACCTGCTCACACGCAGCATCTGATGAAGGCAAAAAACACGACAGGACAGGGCGATACACAATCACAGCAAAAACACGACAGGACAGGGCGAAACGCAATCACAGCATGGTGAATACTAAACAAGGAACCGACGGGACAGGAACGGAACACAAAGGAATAAATAGGGACTCTAATCAGGGGAAAGGATCGGGAACAGGTGTGGGAAGACTAAATGATGATTAGGGGAATAGGAACAGCTGGGAGCAGGAACGGAACGATAGAGAGAAGAGAGAGCGAGAGAGTGAGAGGGGAGGGGGAGAGAGAGGGATAGAAAGAGGGAAAGAACCCAATAAGACCAGCAGAGGGAAACGAACAGAATGGGGAGCACAGGGACAAGACATGATAATAAATGACAAACATGACAGTACCCCCCACTCACCGAGCGCCTCCTGGCGCACTCGAGGAGGAATCCTGGCGGCAACGGAGGAAATCATCGATGAGTGAACGGTCCAGCACGTCCCGAGACGGAACCCAACTCCTCTCCTCAGGACCGTAACCCTCCCAATCCACTAAGTATTGGTGACCCCGTCCCCGAGAACGCATGTCCATGATCTTATGTACCTTGTAAATAGGTGCGCTCTCGACAAGGACGGGGGGGGGAGGGAAGACGAACGGGGGTGCGAAGAAAGGGCTTAACACAGGAGACATGGAAGACAGGATGGACGCGACGAAGATGTCGCGGAAGAAGCAGTCGCACAGCGACAGGATTGACGACCTGGGAGACACGGAACGGACCAATGAACCGCGGAGTCAACTTACGAGAAGCTGTCGTAAGAGGAAGGTTGCGAGTGGAAAGCCACACTCTCTGGCCGCAACAATACCTTGGACTCTTAATCCTGCGTTTATTGGCGGCTCTCACCGTCTGTGCCCTGTAACGGCAAAGTGCAGACCTCACCCTCCTCCAGGTGCGCTCACAACGTTGGACAAACGCTTGAGCGGAGGGAACGCTGGACTCGGCAAGCTGGGATGAGAACAGAGGAGGCTGGTAACCCAGACTACTCTGAAACGGAGATAACCCGGTAGCAGACGAAGGAAGCGAATTGTGAGCGTATTCTGCCCAGGGGAGCTGTTCTGCCCAAGACGCAGGGTTTCTGAAAGAAAGGCTGCGTAGTATGCGACCAATCGTCTGATTGGCCCTCTCTGCTTGACCGTTAGACTGGGGATGAAACCCGGAAGAGAGACTGACGGACGCACCAATCAAACGACAGAACTCCCTCCAAAACTGTGACGTGAATTGCGGGCCTCGGTCTGAAACGGCGTCTAACGGGAGGCCATGAATTCTGAATACATTCTCAATAATGATTTGTGCCGTCTCCTTAGCGGAAGGAAGTTTAGCGAGGGGAATGAAATGTGCCGCCTTAGAGAACCTATCGACAACCGTCAGAATCACAGTCTTCCCCGCAGACAAAGGCAGACCGGTAATGAAGTCTAAGGCAATGTGAGACCATGGTCGAGAAGGAATGGGGAGCGGTCTGAGACGACCGGCAGGAGGAGAGTTACCCGACTTAGTCTGCGCGCAGTCCGAACAAGCAGCCACGAAACGGCGCGTGTCACGCTCCTGAGTCGGCCACCAAAAGCGCTGGCGAATAGACGCAAGAGTGCCTCGAACACCGGGATGACCAGCTAACTTGGCAGAGTGAGCCCACTGAAGAACAGCCAGACGAGTGGAAACAGGAACGAAAAGGAGGTTACTAGGACAAGCGCGCGGCGACGCAGTGTGCGTGAGTGCTTGCTTAACCTGTCTTTCAATTCCCCAGACTGTTAACCCGACAACACGCCCATAAGGAAGAATCCCCTCGGGATCAGTAGAAGCCACAGAAGAACTAAACAGACGGGATAAGGCATCAGGCTTGGTGTTCTTGCCACCCGGACGGCAAGAAATCACAAACTCGAAACGAGCGAAAAACAACGCCCAACGAGCTTGACGGGCATTAAGTCGTTTGGCAGAACGGATGCACCCAAGGCCTTTATGGTCTGTCCAAACGACAAAAGGAACGGTCGCCCCTCCAACCACCGCCGCCACTCGCCCAGGGCCAAGCGGATGGCGAGCAGCTCACGGCCACCCACACCATAGTTGCGCCCAGATGGCGACAGGCGACGAGAAAAATAAGCGCAAGGATGAACCCCATCGTCAGACTGGAAGCGCTGGGACAGAATGGCTCCCACGCCCACCCCCGAAGCGTCAACCCCGACAACGAACCGTCCAGTGACGTCAGGAGCAACGAGGATAGGAGCGGACGTAAAACGTTCTTTTAGAAGATCAAAAGCTCCCTGGGCGGAACCGGACCACCCAAAACACGTCTTGACAGAAGTAAGAGCTGTGAGAGGGGCAGCAACTTGACCGAAACCACGAATGAAACGCCGATAGAAATCAGCGAAACCTAAAAAGCGCTGCAACTCGACACGTGACCCTGGAACGGGCCAATCACCGACAGCCTGGACCTCAGCGGAATCCATCCGAACGCCTTCAGCGGAAATAACGGAACCGAGAAAAGTAACGGAGGAGACATGAAAAGAGCACTTCTCAGCCTTTACGTAGAGACAATTCTCTAAAAGGCGCTGTAGAACACGTCGAACGTGCTGAACATGAATCTCGAGTGACGGAGAAAAAATCAGGATATCGTCAAGATAGACAAAAACAAAAATGTTCAGCATGTCTCTCAGAACATCATTAACTAATGCCTGAAAAACAGCTGGCGCATTGGCGAAACCGAACGGCAGAACCCGGTACTCAAAATGCCCTAACGGAGTGTTAAACGCCGTTTTCCACTCGTCCCCCTCTCTGATGCGCACGAGATGGTAAGCGTTACGAAGGTCCAACTTAGTAAAGCACCTGGCTCCCTGCAGAATCTCGAAGGCTGATGACATAAGGGGAAGCGGATAACGATTCTTAACCGTTATGTCATTCAGCCCTCGATAATCCACGCAGGGGCGCAGAGTACCGTCCTTCTTCTTAACAAAAAGAACCCCGCCCCGGCCGGAGAAGAAGAAGGCACTATGGTACCGGCATCAAGAGACACAGACAAATAATCCTCGAGAGCCTTACGTTCGGGAGCCGACAGAGAGTATAGTCTACCTCGAGGAGGAGTGGTCCCCGGAAGGAGATCAATACTACAATCATACGACCGGTGAGGAGGAAGGGAGTTGGCTCGGGACCGACTGAAGACCGTGCGCAGATCATGATATTCCTCCGGCACTCCTGTCAAATCGCCAGGTTCCTCCTGAGAAGTAGGGACAGAAGAAACGGGAGGGATGGCAGACATTAAACACTTCACATGACAAGAAACGTTCCAGGATAGGATAGAATTACTAGACCAATTAATAGAAGGATTATGACATACTAGCCAGGGATGACCCAAAACAACAGGTGTAAACGGTGAACGAAAAATCAAAAAGAAATAGTCTCACTGTGGTTACCAGATACTGTGAGAGTTAAAGGTAGTGTCTCAAATCTGATACTGGGAAGATGACTACCATCTAAGGCGAACATGGGCGTAGGCTTATCTAACTCTCTGAAAGGAATGTCATGTTTCCGAACCCATGCTTCGTCCATGAAACAACCCTCAGCCCCAGAGTCTATCAAGGCACTACATGTAGCACCGAACCGGTCCAGCGTAGATGGACCGACAAAGTAGTACAGGATCTTGATGGAGAGACTTGAGTAGTTGCGCTCACCTGTAGCCCTCCGCTTACAGATGAGCTCTGGCTTTTACTGGACATGAATTAACAAAATGTCCAGCAACTCCGCAATAGAGGCACAGGCGGTTGGTGATCCTCCGTTCCCTCTCCTTATTCGAGATGCGAATCCCTCCCAGCTGCATGGGCTCAGTCTCAAAGCCAGAGGAGGGAGATGGTTGCGATGCGGAGCAGGGAAACACCGTTGATGCGAGCTCTCTTCCACGAGCCCGGTGACGAAGATCTACCCGTCGTTCTATGCGGATGGCGAGAGCAATCAAAGAGTCCACATCTGAAGGAACCTCCCGGGAGAGAATCTCATCCTTAACCACTGCGTGGAGTCCCTCCAGAAAACGAGCGAGCAGCGCCGGCTCGTTCCACTCACTAGAGGCAGCAAGAGTGCGAAACTCAATAGAATAATCCGTTATGGACCGTTCACCTTGGCATAAGGAAGCCAGGGCCCTAGAAGCCTCCCCACCAAAAACTGAACGGTCAAAAACCCGAATCATCTCCTCTTTAAAGTTCTGGAATTTGTTAGAGCAATCAGCCCTTGCCTCCCAGATAGCTGTGCCCCATTCTCGAGCCCGGCCAGTAAGGAGTGAAATGACGTAAGCAACCCGAGCTCTCTCTCTAGAGTATGTGTTGGGTTGGAGAGAGAACACAATCTCACACTGCGTGAGAAAGGAGCGGCACTCAGTGGGCTGCCCGGAGTAGCAAGGTGGGTTATTAACCCTAGGTTCTGGAGGCTCGGCAGGCCAGGAAGTAACAGGTGGCACGAGACGTAGACTCTGGAACTGTCCAGAGAGGTCGGAAACCTGAGCGGCCAGGTTCTCCACGGCATGGCGAGCAGCAGACAATTCCTGCTCGTGTCTGCCGAGCATGGCTCCTTGGATCTCGACGGCAGTGTAACGAGCGTCTGAAGTCGCTGGGTCCATTCCTTGGTCGGTTCCTTCTGTCATGCAGGTGAAAGAGGACCCAAAAGCGACTTAACAGAAACAGAGTTTATTTAAGTCCAAACAGGGAATAACAGAAATCCTCTAGTCTGTAGAGGGGAATAACTGGAGAAGCGGCCACAGACTGCAGGTCGCTTCGGGTAGGCGCAGGCCGTAGTAGACAGAGACACCTGCTCACACGCAGCATCTGATGAAGGCAAAAAACACGACAGGACAGGGCGATACACAATCACAGCAAAAACACGACAGGACAGGGCGAAACGCAATCACAGCATGGTGAATACTAAACAAGGAACCGACGGGACAGGAACGGAACACAAAGGAATAAATAGGGACTCTAATCAGGGGAAAGGATCGGGAACAGGTGTGGGAAGACTAAATGATGATTAGGGGAATAGGAACAGCTGGGAGCAGGAACGGAACGATAGAGAGAAGAGAGAGCGAGAGAGTGAGAGGGGGAGGGGGAGAGAGAGGGATAGAAAGAGGGAAAGAACCCAATAAGACCAGCAGAGGGAAACGAACAGAATGGGGAGCACAGGGACAAGACATGATAATAAATGACAAACATGACACCTCGTGGGCTTATAATATAGACCATGCAATTTAGAATATGGGTTTTACGCACATCCAAACTTTTCACAGGAGCTGGATAAAGATCCAATATAAAGAGAAAAGGGAATGTAATGTGATACTGCTCCCAATTGTAATGTTTTATAAACATCATAAAACCATCGTACAGATCAGATTTACACTTATTTGCAGATGAAATTGCATTCGAGCCATAAACCCATTGATAGTAAGTTTGATTTTTAAAATAAAATTAAACGGAAAACAATCCACTCGTTTTTTAAAACAACAACTATTTCTCTAAATATGATCGGGTCAGAAGCATCATAAATCACATCTCTCGTTACATGAGCATAAGGCAATGTGTGCACACATACACTACCGTTCAAAAGTTTGGGGTCACTTAGAAATGTCCTTGTTTCTGAAAGAAAAGCACATTTTTTGTCCATTTAAATAATATCAAATTGATCAGAAATACAGTGTAGACATTGTTACGGTTGTAAATGACTATTGTAGCTGGAAACGGCGGATTCTTTATGGAATATCTACATAGGCGTACAGAGGCCATTATCAGCAACCATCACTCCTGTGTTCCAATGGCACGTTGTGTTAGTTAATCCAAGTCAACAGTGAAGAGGCGACTCTGGGATGCTGGCCTTCTAGCCAGAGTTCCTCTGTCCAGTGTTTGTGCTCTTTTGCCCATCTTAATCTTTTCTTTTTAGCCAGTCTGATTATATGGCTTTTTCTATGCAACTCTGCCTAGAAGGCCAGCATCCCGGAGTCGCCTCTTCACTGTTGACGTTGAGATTGGTGTTTTGCGGATACTATTTAATGAAGCTGCCAGTTGAGGACTTGTGAGGTGTCTGTATCTCAAACTAGACTCTCTAATGTACTTGTCCTCTTGCTCAGTTGTGCACCGAGGCCTCCCACTCCTCTTTCTGTTCTGGTTAGAGCCGGTTTGAGCTTTTCTGTGAAGGGAGAAGTACACAGCATTGTATGAGATATTCAGTTCCTTGAAAATTTCTTGCATGGAATAGCCTTCATTTTTCAGAACAAGAATAGACTGACAAATTTCATAATAAAGTCCTTTGTTTCTGGCCATTTTGAGCCTGTAATCGAACCCACAAATGCTGATGCTCCAGATACTCAACAATTCTAAAGAAGGTCAGTTTGATTGCTTCTTTAATCAGGACAACAGTTTTCAGCTGTGCTAACATAATTGCAAAAGGGTTTTCTAATGATCAATTAGCCTTTTAAAATGACACAACGTGCCTTTGGAACACAGGAGTGATGGTTTCTGAAAATGGGCCTCTGTACGCCT
This sequence comes from Oncorhynchus gorbuscha, assembly GCF_021184085.1. Lineage (NCBI taxonomy): Eukaryota > Metazoa > Chordata > Actinopteri > Salmoniformes > Salmonidae > Oncorhynchus > Oncorhynchus gorbuscha. Next base: position 32,828,406 of record NC_060185.1, read on the forward strand.
ATGTAGATGATCCATAAAAAATCTGCTGCTTCCAGCTAAAATAGTAATTTACAACATTAACAATGTCTACACTGTTCTGATCAATTTGATGTTATTTTAATGGACAAAAAAAATCATTTTCTTTCAAAAACAAGGACATTTCTAAGTGACCCCAAACTTTTGAACGGTAGAGTAGGCCCAACGGCTCTTTGGCAGGAGGCATGGATGTTTGTCTTATCCATTGAAGATAGTTTATTAAATAGTATACAGGAATCCTATAATAGGCCTAGTTATAACAAACATGTAGTATATCTAGTTTTGTTATTGACTTCAACATGGAAATATTCCACTACACACATTGCATTCACTCTTTGAAAATGCACTGCATGTTCGAGCCATGGACAATTGGACATTGCCCAAACGTTATAATGAGATAAGCCTACGCCATTGATATGGCCTGTTAGTGACTTTGCCACGTGAAAGGTAAACAAACAAACAGGCAAATTGCCTAGGCTACAAGTGGATACAGCACCAAGGACAGTAATCATAATTCCCGAGATTTGACAGTTCAGTCCAACAGATGAAAATGGAAGATGCAATTTTTTTTACAAAATGATAAAGGAAAAACAATAAACAAGTCTATTGTAATAACCTGATGTTCCTTAACAGACTTCCTACAGTCACTGAAACCTTTCATTCAATGAGCATTGCACATATGACTAATGAAGAACCACCTGCATGTATGTCCAATATAAAGAAAGGAATGCCTGTTGACTGTTATGCTGCTCATGATGTAATAAAACATTGCTCATAGGCTACTGATTAGGCTACTGATTAGGCTACTGATTAGGCTACTGATTAGGCTACTGATTAGGCTACTGATTTGGCTACTGATTAGGCTACTGTGCGCTTCCACTGGCAAAATTGATGTCATAACCAACTGCACCAGAGTTGGAAAATAGCAGAATGCTAGCTTTTACAAGTTAAAACCGCCGTTAAGGGGGTGCTCTTAACATAAGCTGAAAATAGAGGCCTAAGTATCTAATGAAACCTAACGTGCTTTTTTGGGCATTTCTGAGCATATTCAATGTCACAGAAATACGCAGTGTTACCAAATGGTATATTGTTTATTGTCCATAAACTACCACATCATATGCAGCAGAACTGTATAAAGGCTACATAATACTCTTAAAACATAGCTCCACGAGCCTAGTTTGAGCACACTAACCAATGTTGTAGACTGATGTGATGTGTTAGTTTTGTATCATGAATATTGGGACACCAGTTATTGTCATCTAATGAAGCAGGTAAACAGATTAAGTTTGTCAATAATGAATCCTCGTCAGTTCACGCACGCACGCACGCACGCACGCACGCACGCACGCACGCACGCACGCACGCACGCACGCACACACACACACACACACACACACACACACACACACACACACACACACACACACACACACACACACACACACACACACACACACACACACACACACACACACACACACACACACACACACACACACACACAAAGGCCAGATTCATTCCAATATCAGGCCAGTGAGCACATTCCTCTGCTACAGGTCACTGCTGAATCTCTCTGCATGAATGCCTGTCTTAATGGGAAAATAGCAGAACATATCGCTATCACACTGGGTGAATGGTGAGTTCACCTTGCCCTCCAACACACACTGAGAAGAGGAGATGAACTTTGGAGAAGCAGAGCCCCGTTTTACTGGTGACAATGGTGCTCAGGAAGCAGCACAGGCAGCGGTGGCCCCACTCCATCAGTGACAAAGAGCCCCTTACTAGGAGAGTGAACTGAAGTCACAGCATCACTGATACCAGGCAGGGCCCTCTAAATGGTATCACTATCCCCTGGATGAGCTGGCAGAGCCCAGATAAAGTCTATACAGGGCACCAGGAGATTGTATAGCAATACAGCTATACCAGATATCATATTCAGGTCATATTCTCCAAGCTGCTCCTCCTCCAGCTGTCTCTCATCTACCACTTACACAAGAGACAGATCACAGGATTAGAAGCTGGAGCAGAGCATGTAAGACACAGTCCAAAAATAAAACCTATGGCCAGTTTCCTTAAATGTAGATATGTTCCAGTTGGCCACGCAGTACATAATATAATTGGACAAAAGACCATTGTTAATTTAATTATTTCCTTTGAATATACTGTGAATTAAAGATGGCCCAGAAATAGACTCTACTGACTTTTCAGCCTAGCAGTAATCTTATTGTCTTTTATGCTGGAGTATCAGTTACAGTGCCTTGCGAAAGTATTCGGCCCCCTTGAACTTTGCGACCTTTTGCCACATTTCAGGCTTCAAACAGAAAGATATAAAACTGTATTTTTTTGTGAAGAATCAACAACAAGTGGGACACAATCATGAAGTGGAACGACATTTATTGGATATTTCAAACTGAAAAACTTCACAAAAAAATACAGTTTTATACCTTTATGTTTGAAGCCTGAAATGTGGCAAAAGGTCGCAAAGTTCAAGGGGGCCAAATACTTTCGCAAGGCACTGTAATTGTGGTGTTGTGTTAGCATCTTATTTCTGACATTCAGGACTCAGCCCACACAAGCAACAATTTCACAAGATTGCAGAAGCTCTTCGCCCATTCAGTATTGGTGTATTTCAGTATTGGTGTATTTGGTTCAACTAAAAGAGACCAATGCTATTGAGGCAGAAATGATTAAAACTGTGAAAAGATGTGTGAAGCTGATGGTAAGAGTGCCTGTGTAACTGTGTGTGTGTGCGTGTGTGTGTGCGTGTGTGTGTGTGTGTGTGTGTGTGTGTGTGTGTGTGCGTGCGTGCGTGCGTGCGTGCGTGCGTGCGTGCGTGCGTGCGTGCGTGCGTGTGTGTGTGTGTGTGTGTGTGTGTGTGTGCACATGTCCTTATCCCTTTGTCTCTGATTGAGATTCAATTAGAAAACGTTTGAAAGTCTCCATCAGATTTCAGCTGAAGATTATTCAATATTTATTGGAATTTCTTCAAACAGGGATTGAACAGAATATAATCTGTGTCTTTCTCCAGTACATAGAGTAGGGTCTGCCCATATATTGATAAAGGCGCAGGAGGGATGGCTGCCATTTTATGGGCACCTAACCAACTGCACTATTTATTTTTATTTTTGTTGTATTGTTTGTAACTAATTTTGTACATAATGTTGCTGCTACCGTCTCTTATGACAGAAAAGAGCTTCTGGACATCAGAATGGCGATTACTCACCGTGAACTGGACAAAATAAATAAATGTAACGAGTCCGGCGCAAAGGATGTACTGTTTTGTCGAGATAAGCCCAACATTCCTGTCATCCGCGTGAAGAAAAGACAGAGAAAAATGGGGAGGAGGGCAGGGTGCCTTGTAAGAATTCGCAGACGAGTAGGTAAATCACCACTACCCTCCGTATTATAGGCCAACATGCAATCATTGGAAAACAAACTGGACGATCTACGATTAAGACTGTCCTACCAACAAGACATTAAAAACTGTAATATCTTATGTTTCACGAGACTTGGCTAAACGACAACATGGATAATATAGAACTGGCTGGCTTCTCCGTGCATCAGCAGGACAGAGCAGCTACGTCTGATAAAACCAGAGGTGGGGGAGTGTGTCTATTTGTCAATAACTGCTGGTGTGCAATGTCTAATATTAGTCTCAAGATATTGCTTGCCTGAGGTAGAGTACCTTATGATAAGCTGTAGACCTCACTATCTACCAAGAGAGGTGTCATCTATATTATTTACCACCACAAACCGATGATGGGATTAAGAACGCTCTCAACGAGCTGTATAAGGCCATAAGCAAACAAGAAGATGCTCATCCAGAAGTGGCATTCCTAGAGGCCGAGGACTTTAATGCAGGGAAACATAACTTCTTCGATATAGGGGGCGCTCTTTTAATTTTTGGATGAAAAACGTTCCCGTTTTTAACAAGATATTTTGTCACGAAAAGATGCTCGACTATGCATATAATTGACAGCTTTGGAAAGAAAACACTCTGACGTTTCCAAAACTGCAAAGATATTGTCTGTGAGAACACAGAACTGATGTTACATAAAAAAACAGATAAAAATACAATCAGGAAGTGCCGCATTTTTTGAAACCGCCTCATGGCAATGACTCCTTATATGGCTGTGGAGGAGCTAGGAGTCAGCTTACCTTTTCTACGTTTTCCCCAAGGTGTCTGCAGCATTGTGACGTATTTGTATGCATATCATTGGAAGATTCACCCGAAGAGACTACATTTACCAGGTGGTCGCTTGGTGTCCTCCGTTGCAATTACTGTGTAATCTCCAGCTACAGTACTTTTGCGTTTGCGACTGAGGAGAAACACAACTGCCACGAAGGATTTATCATCGAATAGATATGTGAAAAACACCTTGAGGATGATTCTAAACAACGTTTGCATTGTTTCTGTCAATATTATGGAGTTAATTTGGAAAAAAGTTTGGCGTTGTAGTGAATGAATTTTTGTTTTTTTTTCTTAGCCAAAAGTGATGAACAAAACGGAGCGATTTCTCCTACACTAATAATATTTTTGGAAAAAATTAACATTTGCTATCTAACTGACAGTCTCCTCATTAAAAACATTCGAAGTTCTTCAAAGGTAAATTATTTTATTTGAATGCTTTTCTTGTTTTTGTGAAAATGTTGCCTGCTGCCAGCACAGCCTAGCATAGCATTATGCCATGCTAAACATACACAAATGCTTGTCTAGCGTTGGCTGTAACGCATATTTTGAAAATCTGAGATGACAGTGTTGTTAACAAAAGGCTAAGCTTGTGTTTGAATATATTTATTTAATTTCCCCACAGTGACCATGTGTACATACCCCAACCAGAAGCCATGGATCACAGGCAACATCCGCACTGAGCTAAAGGGTAGAGCTGCCGCTTTCAAGGAGCGGGACACTAATTCGGACACTTATAAGAAATTCCGCTATGCCTTGTGATGTACCATCGAACAGGCGAAGCATCAATACAGGACTAAAGTTGAATCCTACCACAATGACTCTGATGCTCATTGAATGTGGCAGGGTTTGAAAACTATTACAGACTACAAAGGGAAACCCAGCGGCGAGCTGCCCAGTGACGGGAGCCTACCAGACGAGCTAAATGCCTTTTATGTTCGCTTCGTGGCAAGCAACACTGAAGCATACATGAGAGCACCAGCTGTTCTCGATGACTGTGTGACCACGTTCTCCGTAGCCGATGTGAGCAAGTCCTCTAAGCAGGTCAACATTCACAAAGCTGCGGGGCTAGATGGATTACCAGGATATGTACTCAAAGTATGGGCGGACCAACTGGCAAGTGTCTTCACTGACATTTTCAACCTCTCCCTGACCAAGTCTGTAATAATTTCAAACAGACCACTATAGTCCCTGTGCCCAAGAAAGTGAAAGTAACCTGCCTAAATTATTACCGCCTCGTAGCACTCACGTTAGCCATGAAGTGCTTTGAAAGGCTGGTCATGACTCACATCAATACCATCATGCCGGAAACCCTAGACCCACTCCAATTCGCATACTTCCCCAACAGATCCACAGGTGACGCAATCGCAATCGCACCCCCTATTTCCCTTTCACACCTGGACGAAAGGAACACCTATGTGAGAATACTGTTCATTGACTACAGCTCAGCGTTCAACACCATAGTACCCACAAAGTTCATCACTAACCTAAGGAACCTGGGACTAAACACCTCCCTCTGCAACTGGATCCTGGACTTGGCCGCCCCTAGGTGGTAAAGGTAGGCAACAACACAACTGTCATGCTGATCCTCAACACTGGGGCCCCTCAGGGCTGTGTGCTTAGTCCCCTCCTGCACTCCCTGTTCACCCACGACTGTGTGGCCAACCACGACTCCAACACCATCATTAAGTTTGCTTAACAACAGTGGTAGGCCTGATCACCGACAATGATAAGAGAGCTTAAAGGGAAGGGGGTCAGAGACCTGGCCGTGTGGTGCCAGGACAACAACTTCTCCCTCAATGTGAGCAAGACAAAGGAGCTGATCGTGGACTATAGGAAAAGGAGGGCCGAACAGACCCCTACTAACATCGATGGGGCTGAATTGGAGTGGGCCGTGAGTTTGAAGTTCCTTGGTGTCCACATCACCAACAAACTATCATGGTTCAAAAACACCAAGACAGTTGTGAAGATGGCACGACAACACCTTTCCCCCTCAGGAGATAAAGATTTGGCATGGGTCCCCAGATCCTCAAAAAGTTATATAGCTGCACCATCAAGAGCATCACCACCTGGTATGGCAACTGCTCGACCGCCGACCGTAAGGTGCAATAGAGGGTAGTGCGTACAGCCCAGTACACTGGGGCCAAACTTCCTGACATCCAGGACCTATATACAAGGCCAGAGGTGGCCAATTCCAGTCCTTGAGGGCCTGATAGCTGGGGAAAAACTATGACACCTAACAGACCTGACTCCAATAATCACCTAATCATGATCTTCAGTTTAGAATGCAATTTGATTAAGCAGCTGTGTTTGGTCGGGACGGAGAAAAAGTGTGACACCAATCAGGCCCTCGAGGACTGGAGTTGCCCACCCCTGTACTAGGCGGTGTCAGAGAAAAGCCATAAAAATTGTCAAAGACTCCAGTCACCCAAGTCATAGACTGTTTTCCCTGCTACCGCACGGCAAGCGGTACCGGAGTGCCAAGTCGAGGACCAAAAGGCTCCTTAACAGCTTCTACCCCCAAGCCATAAGACAACAGAACAATTAATCAAATGGCCACCCGGACTATTTACATTGACCCCCCACCCCCTTTGTGTTTACACCGCTGCTACTCGCTGTTTAATATCTATGCATAGTCACTTTACAAATTACCTTGACTAACCTGTATCCCCGACACAGTACCGGTACCCCCGTTTATAGCCTTGTTAGGCCATTTTCTTCTGTTACTTTTTGATTTGATTAGATTTTTTACTTTATTTGATTTAGTAAATATTTTCTTAATTAACTCTATTTCTTGAACTGCACTGTTGGTTAAGGGCTTGTAAGTAAGCATTTCACGGTAAACTCTACACCTGTCGTATTCGGCGCATGTGACAAATAAAGTTTGATTTGATTTGTAATGGCACCCTATTCTCTATATAGCACACTTCTTTTATCCCAGGTCAAAAGTAGTAGTGCACACTATATAGTGAATAGGGTGCCATTTAGGACATAGCCATTGAATCCAGTGTGGGGATAAAGGTGCAGAACTGTCCTTTATCTTTCATGAATAACTCATGTTGGCTTTCTCACCCTCAGTTTGACAGGCGTCCTCCTGCGAAGCCACTTCTCCCGTGGGCTAGATGGAGAGAAGGGGGCTGAGTCCTTGCTGTCAGCTTCCTGGGTCTTCACACTGTCACATCGCATGAGCTGCATGAACACACACAAGCACACAAGCATGGACATACATGCACGGTTCATTAATCCGCGCGTGCTTAGTCCACTCAGTATGATGGCACTTCTCAAACAGAATCCCTAGTCTACTTTTAGGCACCTGATGGACATTTATCAGTGGAGTGGCATACATACACTAGACAAAACAATTACATGGAATATTCTTCCTCTGGTGCTTAAACACACTTGAGAGAGAATGAAACTAGGACTGTGATTATCTTGAGGCGTACACTGTCACAGCTGGTAACAGGAGCTCATTTGTCAAGAGGAAGATTCAGGCGTATTAACAGGCTAGCCTTTGGATGATTCGTTATGAAGTGGACTACATGTACATTTCATCTCAGAAGTTGAGAGAAAATAACCAGTCTTTAGCCTAATCAATGTGCTGCCAGGCTAATGAAACAGCCAGGCTAATGATGTGTTTTCAGAGAGGAGAGGAGAGGAAAGGACAGGTCGCAATGAGAGAAGGATTTTAACTCCATGACTGCATTAACGAGATCCTAGTTTAAGTTCCAACCTCTTATTACACAGCAATGATAAGAATAGGTCATTGATTTCATTTATTCAAACTTGACCAGCCGTTAAGTATGGTACAGTAAGTAAATGAAAAGGGCAGAAAGTTTGTGTGAACCACTGGGAGTAAGTTTGTGTGAAACAGTTACAAAAAAAACAAACGTTATTTAACCAGGTAGGCCAGTTGAGAACAAGTTCTCATTTACAACGGCGACCTGGCCAAGATAAAGCAAAGCAGTGCGACAAAAACAACAACGCAGAGTTACACATGGGATAAACAAACATACAGTCAATAACACAATATAAAAATATGTATACAGTGTGTGCAAATTAAGTAAGGAGGTAAGGCAATAAATAGTGTCAAAGAAATGACCATTTAGCAATTAACACTGGAGTGATAGCTGTGCAGAGAAGGATGTGCAAGTAGAAATACTGGTGTGCAAAAGAGCAGAAAAAAAAAAAAAATATGGGAAAGAATTAGGTAGTTGGATGGGCTATTTACAGATGGGCTTTGTACAGCTGAGGCGATCGGTAAGCTGCTCTGACAGCTGACGCTTAAAGTTAGTGAGGGAGATATTGGTCTCTAACTTCAGTGATCTTTGCAATTTTCTGTTCCTGTCATTGGCTGCAGAGAACCTGAAGGAAAGGCGGACAAGTGTGGAGTTTGGCTTTGGAGACGACCAGTGAAATATATCTGCCGGAGCGCGTGCTACAGGTGGGTGTTGCTATGGTGACCAATGAGCTGAGAAAAGGTGGAGCTTTACCTAGCAAAGACTTATAGATGACATGGAGCCAGTGGGTTTGGCGACGAATATGTAGCGAGGACCAGGTAACGAGAGCGTACAAGTCGCTGTGGTGGGTATTATATGGGGCTTTGGTGACAAATCGGATGGCACTGTGATAGACTACATCCAATTTGCTGAGTAGAGTGTTGGAGGCTATTTTGTAAATTACATTGCCGAAGTCAAGGATCGGTAGGATAGTCAGTTTTACGAGGGTATGTTTGGCAGCATGAGTGAAGGATTCTTTGTTGCGAAATAGGAAGCCGATTCTAGATTTAATTTTGGATTAGAGATGCTTAATATGAGTCTGGGAGGAAAGTTTACAGTCTAGCCAGACACCTAGGTATTTATAGTTGTCCACATATTCCAGAGTATTGATGCTAGTTGGGCAGGTGCGGGCAGCGATTGGTTGATGCTAGTGCAGTACGCCACAGGATGTTTTTTTTCTGCTGGTCAAGGGCAGTCAAGTCTGGAGTAAATCAAGGGCTATATCTGATCTTAGTTCTACATTTTTTGAAAGGGGAATGCTTATTTAAGATGGTGAGGATAGCATTTTTAAAGAACAACCGGGCTTACTCTACTGACAGGATGAGGTCAATAGCCTTCCAGGATACCCGGGCCAGGTCGATTAGAAAGGCCTGCTTGGCCTCCCGGGTGGTGCAGTGGTCTAAGGCACTGCATTCCAGTACTAGCTGTGCCACCAGAGACTCTGGGTTCGAGCCCCGGCCCTGTTGTAGCCGGCCGCGACCGGGAGGTCCATGGGGCGACGCACAATTGGCCTAGCGTCGTCCGGGTTAGGGAGGGTTTGGCCAGTAGGGATATCCTTGTCTCATTGTGCACTAGCGACTCCTGTGGCGGGCCGGGCCCAGTGCACGCTGATCAGGTCGCTAGGTGTACGGTGTTTCCTCCGACACATGTGTGTGGTTGGCTTTCGGGTTGGATGTGCGCTGTGTTAAGAAGCAGTGCAGCTTGGTTGGATTGTGTTTCGGCGGAAGCATGGCTTTCGACCTTCGTCTCTCCCGAGCCCGTACGGGAGTTGTAGCGATGAGACAAGATAGTAACTATTAACAATTGGATACTGCGAAATTGGGGAGAAAAAGGGGGGTAAAATTCATAATGGACACAGGCAATGAGGCAGTGATCGTTGAGCTCCTGGTTGAAAAGAGCAGAGGTGTATTTAGAGGGCAGGTTAGTCGGGATGATATCTATGAGGGTGCCCATGTTTACAGATTTCCGTTTTACAATCTAGCTTAGATTGTAAGACAGCCGGGGGATAAGCATATCCCAGTTTAGGTCACCTGGATAGTATGACAGAACTCTGCAGACTATCTCTGCAGTAGATTGCAACTCTTCAGCAGTTCTATCTTGATGGAAAATTTTGTAGTTGGATGGAAATTTCAGAATTTTTGGTGGCCTTCTTAAATCAGGATTCAGACACGGCTTGGACATCAGGGTTGGTGGAGTGTGCTAAAGCAGTGAATAAAGCAAACTTAGGGAGGAGGCTTCTGATGTTAACATGCATGAACCCAAGGCTTTCACGGTTATAGAAGTCAACAAATGAGAGCGCCTGGGGTCACACAGGGCCTGGGTTAACCTCTACATGACCAGAGGAACAGAGGAGGAGTAGGATGAGGGTACGGCTAAAAGCTATAAGAACTGGTTGTTTAGTGCGTTGGGAACAGAGAATAAAAGGAGCAGATTTCTGGGAGTGGTAGGATAGATTCAAGGCATAACGTACCGCCAAGGGTATGGTAGGGTGCTTCTGGACAGGGCTGTTAGCCACAATAGCCACTCAGTAGTAGCTAGCTAGCTGCGATGATCTGGTGTAATGGTCCACTGTTTGTGGCAGGAATCCGGTGATGTAGTGGAGAAAAGCAGTCTGATATTCTCAGGGCTGATATCACGCTGTGCAGATTGGCAGTCATGCGATGAATACAACAGGACCTTACAGTGAAATGCTTAATGACGAGCCCCTAACCAACAATGCAGTTAAAACATTTTTTTTAAATTGATAAGATTAAGAAATAAAAGTAACAAGTTATTAAAGAGCAGCAGTAAAATAACAATAGCGAGACTATATACAGGGCGGTACCGGTACAGAGTCAGTGCGTGGGGGCACCGGTTAGTTGAGGTAATATGTACATGTAGGTAGAGTTATTAAAGTGACTATGCATAGATCATAACAACAGAGAGTAGCAACGGTGTAAAAGAGGAGGAGGGCAATGCAAATTGCTGGGTAACCATTTTATTAGATGTTCAGGAGTCTTATGGCTTGGAGGTAGAAGCTGTTTAGAAGCCTCTTGGACCAAGACTTGGTGCTCCGGTACCACCGGTACTAGGGTGGCTGGAGTCTTTGACAATTTTTAGGGCCTTCCTCTGACACCGCCTGGTATAGAGGTCCTGGATGGCAGGAGGCTTGGCACCAGTGATGTACTGGGTTGTACACACTACCCTCTCTAGTGCCTTGCGGTCGGAGGCCGAGCAGTTGCCATACCAGGCAGTGATGCAACCAGTCAGGATGCTCTCGATGGTGCAGCTGTAGAACCTTTTGAGGATCTGAGGACGTATGCAAAATCTTTTCAGTCTCCTGAGAGGGAACAGGTTTTGTCGTGCCCTCTTCACGACTGTCTTGGTGTGCTTTGACCATGTTAGTTTGTTGGTGATGTGGACACCAAGGAACTTGAAGCTCTCAACCTGCTCTACTGCAGCCCCGTTGATGACAATGGGGGCATCTTGGTGTGCTTTGACCATGTTAGTTTGTTGGTGATGTGGACACCAAGGAACTTGAAGCTCTCAACCTGCTCTACTGCAGCCCCGTTGATGACAATGTAGTCCAAAATCATCTCCTTTGTCTTGATCACGTTGAGTGAGAGGTTGTTGTCCTGGCACCACACAGCCAGGTCTCTGACATCCTCCCTATAGGCTGTCTCGTCGTTTATAAGACTGTGGTGTCATCAGCAAACTTGATGATGGTGTTGGAGTCGTGCCTGGCCGTGCAGTCATGAGTGAACATGGAGTACAGGAGGGGACCGAGCACACACCCATGAGGGCCCCTGTGTTGAGGATCAGCGTGGCAGATGTGCTGTAACCTACACTTATCACCTGGGGGCGGCCCATCAGGAAGTACAGGATCCAGTTCAGAGGGAGGTGTTTAGTCACAGGGTCCTTAGCTGGTTAATTAGCTTTGAGGGCACTATGGTGTTAAACGCTGAGCTGTAGTCAATGAACACCATTCTCACATAGGTGTTCCTTTTGTCCAGGTGGGAAAGGGCAGTTTTGGGAGCAATAGAGATTTCATCATCTGTGGATCTGTTGGGGCAGTAATCAAATGGAGTGGGTTTAGGGTTTGTGGGATTATGGCGTTGATGTGAGCCATGACCAGCCTTTCAAACACTTCATGGCTACAGACGTGAGAGCTACGGGTCGGTAGTCATTTAGGCAGGTTACCTTAGTGTTCTTGGGCACATGCACTATAGTGGTCTGCGACAGGTAGCCAAGAGGTTAGAGCGTTGGACTAGTAACCAACATGTTTCAAGATCGAATCCCCGAGTTGACAAGGTAAAAATCTGTTGTTCTGCCCCTGAACAAGGCAGTTAACCCTATTCATAGGCCGACATTGGAAATAAGAATTTGTTCTTAACTGAAAACGGGGGGAAAAAACATGTTGGTTTTACAGAATCGGACAGGGAGAGGTTCAAAATGTCAGTGAAGACACTTGCCAGTTGGTCAGCGCATGCTCGCAGTACACGTCCTGGTAATCCATCTGGCCCTGCAGCCTTGTAAATGTTGACCTGTTTAAAGGTCTTACTCACATCGGCTGCGGAGAGCGTGATCACACAGTCTTCTGGAACAGCTGATGCTCTCATGCATGTTTCAGTGTTACTTTCCTCGAGGCGAACATAGAAGTAATTTAGCTAGTCTGGTAGGCTTGTGTCACTGGGCAGCTCTAGGCTGTGCTTCCCTCTGTAGTCTGTAATAGTTTTCAAGCCCTGCCACATATCTGACGAGTGTCGGAGTACAATTCGATCTTAGCCCCGTATTGATGCTTTGTCTGTGGGCATAGTGGGATTTCTTATAAGCTTCCGGGTTAGAGTCCCGCTCCTTGAAAGTATCAGCTCTAGCCTTTAGCTCAGTGCGGATGTTGCCTGTAATCCATGACTTCTGGTTGGGGTATGTACGTACGCACACTGTGGGGATGACGTCATCGATGCACTTATTGATGATGTACTCCTCAATGCCATCGGAGGAATCCCGGAACATATTCCAGTCTGTGCTCACAAAACAGTCCTGTAGCTTAGCATCTGCTTCATCTGACCACTTTTTTATTGATCTAGTCACCGGTGCTTCCTGCTTAAATATTTCCTTGCAAGCAGGAATTAGGAGGATAGAATTATGGTCAGATTTGCCAAATGGAGGGTGAGGGAGAGCTTTCCATGCGTCTCTGTGTGTGGAGTATAGGTGGCCCAGAGTTATTTTTCCTCTGGTTGCACATTTAACATGCTGATAGAAATTAGGTAAAACGGATTTAAGTTTCACTGCATTAAAGTCCCCGGCTACTAGGAGCGCTGCCTCTGGTTCAGCGTTTTCTTGTTTGCTTATGGCGCAATACAGCTCATTCAATGCTATTTTAGTGCCAGCCTCTTACTGTGGTGGTATGTTAACAGCTACGAAAAATACAGATGAAAACTCTCTTGGTATATAGTGTGGTCTATGTGTCACGTTCTGACCTTTATTTCCTTTGTTTTTGTATTTATTTAGTATGGTCAGGGTGTGAGTTGGGGTGGGAAATCTATGTTTGCTTTTCTATGATTTGGGGATTTGTATGTTTCGGCCTAGTATGGTTCTCAATCAGAGGCAGGTGTCATTAGTTGTCTCTGATTGAGAATCATACTTAGGTAGCCTGGGTTTCACTGTTTGTTTGTGGGTGATTGTCTATGATAATTGCTTGTGTCAGCACAGTTCTCATTTATAGCTTCACGGTCGTTATTTGTTTATTGTTATTGTATAGTTTGTATTCAGTGATCAGTGCTTTCTTTGATTAAATATTCATCATGAACACATACCACGCCGCATTTTGGTCCTCCGATCCTTCTCGCCTCTCCTCTTCAGATGAAGACGACCGTGACACTATGGCTTATCATGAGATAATCTACCTCAGGCAAGCAATAGCTTGAGACTTCCTTAGATATTGTGCACGAGCTGATATTTATAAAAAAAATACATAGCCCGCCGCCCCTTGTCTTACCAGATGCCGCTGTTCTATCCTGCTGGTACAGAGTATTTTGTATTTGTATTTGTATTTATTTCACCTTTAACCAGGTAGGCCAGTTGAGAACAAGTTCTCATTTACAACTGCGACCTGGCCATGATAAAGCACAGCAGTGCAACAAAAACAACAGCACAGAGTTACACATAAACAAACGTACAGTCAATAACACAAAAGAAAAGAAAAATAGAAAGATCTATGTACAGTGTGTGCAAATGTGAAAGAGTAGGGAGGTAGGCAATAAATAGGCCCTAGAGGCAAAAATAAGGACAATTTCACATTAATACTAGAGTGATATACGTACAGACAATGATGTGCAAGTAGAGATACTGGGGTGGAAAATAGCAAGAGGCTAAGTAATAATATGTGGATGAGGTAGTCGGGTGTGCTATTTACACATTGGCTTGTGTAAAGGTGCAGTGATCGGTAAGCTGCTCTGACAGCTGATGCTTAAAGTTAGAGAGGGAGATATGACTCCAGCTTCAGAGATTTTTGCAATTTGTTCCAATCATTGGCAGCAGAGAACTGGAAGGAAAGGCAACCAAAAGAAAGTGTTGGCTTTGGGGATGACCAGTGCAATATACCTGCTGGAGTGCGTGCTACTGGTGGGTGTTCAGTTGAAGAGCATGCATTTAGTTTTACTAGCAGTTTACTAGCAGTTGGAGGCCACGAAAGGAGTGTTGTATGGCATTGAAGCTCGTTTGGAGGGTTGTTAGCACAGTGTCCAAAGAAGGGCCAGTATACAGAATGGTGTCGTCTGCAAAGAGGTGGATCAGAGAATTTCCGGTCACAACTTGCAGGCTTGTTTTCAAATTGCTGTGCGTTTTGTTGCCAACCTATTTTTGCTACCTGACAACTTTACGGGTTTCACTTTTTAATTACCGTTCATATATTTATTTTTTTCCTCGACTTTTTCACTCCGGACGCTTTATCTGGACACGATTCGTCAGGACCTCCAACAGCCGAAGCTAAGTAGTAACATTAACATGATGCCTTCTAATTGCAGCCGCTGTGCTCGCCTTACGGCGAGGATAGCTGTACTGCAAGCCCAGCTTCAGACGCAATCGTTAGGCAAGGGTAATTTCAGTGTAGGAAAGGATGAAACAGCGTCTGTGCCACCAGTAAGTACAGATAGTAGTATAAATCCCCTGGCACAGTCCCCGCAGCCGGACAACTTTCTCACGGTTTCTGGTAGGAAATGCTGTAGGAACGCTCAACCGGTGTCGCTCATTCAGCAGACAGAAACTTTCAACCGGTTCTCCCCATTAAGCAGCGGGTCGGTGTCAGAGGCCGAGTCTTCTCTGGTCTCTACTCCTCCCGTTACGGGGTCTGAGACGCCGAAGCTTCCCACCATTAGCTCTGACAAATTGAAAACTCTAGTCATTGGCGACTCCATTACCCGCAGTATTAGACTTAAAGCGAATCATCCAGCGATCATACACTGTTTACCCGGGGGCAGGGCTACCGACGTTAAGGCTAATCTGAAGATGGTGCTGGCTAAAGCTAAAACTGGCGAGTGTAGAGAGTATAGAGATATTGTTATCCACGTCGGCACCAACGATGTTAGGATGAAACAGTCAGAGATCACCAAGCGCAACATAGCTTCTGCGTGCATATCAGCTAGAAAGATGTGTCGGCATCGAGTAATTGTCTCTGGCCCCCTCCCAGTTAGGGGGAGTGATGAGCTCTACAGCAGAGTCTCACAACTCAATCGCTGGTTGAAAACTGTTTTCTGCCCCTCCCAAAAGATAGAATTTGTAGATAATTGGCCCTCTTTCTGGGACTCGCCCACAAACAGGACCAAGCCTGACCTGCTGAGGAGTGACGGACTCCATCCTAGCTGGAGGGGTGCTCTCATCTTATCTGCCAACATAGACAGGGCTCTAACTCCTCTAGCTCCACAATGAAATAGGGTGCAGGCCAGGCAGCAGGCTATTAGCCAGCCTGCCAGCATAGTGGAGTCTGCCACTAGCATAGTTAGTGTAGTCAGCTTAGCTATCACCATTGAGACCGTGTCTGTGCCTCGACCTGGGTTGGGCAAAACTAAACATGGCGGTGTTTGCCTTAGCAATCTCACTAGGATAAAGACCACCTCCATTCCTGTCATTACTGAAAGAGATCATGATACCTCACATCTCAAAATAGGGCTACTTAATGTTAGATCCCTTACTTCAAAGGCAATTATAGTCAATGAACTAATCACTGATCATAATCTTGATGTGATTGGCCTGACTGAAACATGGCTTAAGCCTGATGAATTTACTGTGTTAAATGAGGCCTCACCTCCTGGCTACACTAGTGACCATATCCCCGTGCATCCCGCAAAGGCGGAGGTGTTGCTAACATTTATGATAGCAAATTTCAATTTACAAAAAAGAAAATGACGTTTTCGTCTTTTGAGCTTCTAGTCATGAAATCTATGCAGCCTACTCAATCACTTTTTATAGCTACTGTTTACAGGCCTCCTGGGCCATATACAGCGTTTCTCACTGAGTTCCCTGAATTCCTATCAGACCTTGTAGTCATTGCAGATAATATTCTAATCTTTGGTGACTTTAATATTCACATGGAAAAGTCCACAGACCCACTCCAAAAGGCTTTTGGAGCCATCATCGACTCAGTGGGTTTTGTCCAACATGTCTCTGGACCCACTCACTCTCACAGTCATACGCTGGACCTAGTTTTGTCCCATGGAATAAATGTTGTGGATCTTAATGTTTTTCCTCATAATCCTGGACTATCAGACCACCATTTTATTACGTTTGCAATTGCAACAAATAATCTGCTCAGACCCCAACCAAGGAACATCAAAAGTCGTGCTATAAATTCACAGACAACACAAAGATTCCTTGATGCCCTCCCAGACTCCCTCTGCCTACCCAAGGACGCCAGAGGACAAAAATCCGTTAACCACCTAACTGAGGATCTCAATTTAACCTTGCGCAATACCCTAGATGCAGTTGCACCCCTAAAAACTAAAAAAATGTCTCATAAGAAACTAGCTCCATGGTACACAGAAAATACCCGAGCTCTGAAGCAAGCTTCCAGAAAATTGGAACGGAAATGGCGCCACACCAAACTGGAAGTCTTCCGACTAGCTTGGAAGGATGGTACCGTGCAGTACCGAAGAGCCCTTACTGCTGCTCGATCGTCCTATTTTTCTAACTTAATTGAGGAAAATAAGAACAATCCGAAATTCCTTTTTGATACTGTGGCAAAGCTAACTAAAAAGCAGCATTCCCCAAGAGAGGATGACTTGCACTTTAGCAGTGATAAATTCATGAACTTCTTTGAGGAAAAGATTATGATTATTAGAAAGCAAATTACGGACTCCTCTTTAAACCTGCGTATTCCTCCAAACCTCAGTTGTCCTGAGTCTGCACAACTCTGCCAGGACCTAGGATCAAGAGAGACGCTCAAGTGTTTTAGTACTATATCTCTTGACACAATGATGAAAATAATCATGGCCTCTAAACCTTCAAGCTGTATACTGGACCCTATTCCAACTAAACTACTGAAAGAGCTGCTTCCTGTGCTTGGCCCTCCTATGTTGAACATAATAAACGGCTCTCTATCCACTGGATGTGTACCAAACTCACTAAAAGTGGCAGTAATAAAGCCTCTCTTGAAAAAGCCAAACCTTGACCCAGAAAATATAAAAAACTATCGGCCTATATCAAATCTTCCATTCCTCTCAAAGATTTTAGAGAAGGCTGTTGCGCAGCAACTCACTGCCTTCCTGAAGACAAACAATGTATACGAAATGCTTCAGTCTGGTTTTAGACCCCATCATAGCACTGAGACGGCACTTGTGAAGGTGGTAAATGACATTTTGATGGCATCGGACCGAGGCTCTGCATCTGTCCTCGTGCTCCTAGACCTTAGTGCTGCTTTTGATACCATCGATCACCACATTCTTTTGGAGAGATTGGAAACCCAAATTGGTCTACACGGACATGTTCTGGCCTGGTTTAGGTCTTATCTGTCGGAAAGATATCAGTTTGTCGCTGTGAATGGTTTGTCCTCTGACAAATCAACTGTACATTTCGGTGTTCCTCAAGGTTCTGTTTTAGGACCACTATTGTTTTCACTATATATTTTACCTCTTGGGGATGTTATTCGAAAACATAATGTAAACTTTCACTGCTATGCGGATGACACACAGCTGTACATTTCAATGAAACACGGTGAAGCACCAAAATTGCCCTCGCTAGAAGCATGTGTTTCAGACATAAGGAAGTGGATGGCTGCAAACTTTCTACTATTAAACTCGGACAAAACAGAGATGCTTGTTCTAGGTCCCAAGAAACAAAGAGATCTTCTGTTGAATCTGACAATTAATCTTAATGGTTGTACAGTCGTCTCAAATAAAACTGTGAAGGACCTCGGCGTTACTCTGGACCCTGATCTCTCTTTTGAAGAACATATCAAGACCATTTCGAGGACAGCTTTTTTCCATCTACGTAACATTGCAAAAATCAGAAACTTTCTGTCCAAAAATGATGCAGAAAAATTAATCCATGCTTTTGTCACTTCTAGGTTAGACTACTGCAATGCTCTATTTTCCGGCTACCCGGATAAAGCACTAAATAAACTTCAGTTAGTGCTAAATACGGCTGCTAGAATCCTGACTAGAACCAAAAAATTTGATCATATTACTCCAGTGCTAGCCTCTCTACACTGGCTTCCTGTCAAAGCAAGGGCTGATTTCAAGGTTTTACTGCTAACCTACAAAGCATTACATGGGCTTGCTCCTACCTACCTCTCTGATTTGGTCCTGCCGTACATACCTATACGTACGCTACGGTCACAAGACGCAGGCCTCCTAATTGTCCCTAGAATTTCTAAGCAAACAGCTGGAGGCAGGGCTTTCTCCTATAGAGCTCCATTTTTATGGAACGGTCTGCCTACCCATGTCAGAGACGCAAACTCGGTCTCAACCTTTAAGTCTTTACTGAAGACTCATCTCTTCAGTGGGTCATATGATTGAGTGTAGTCTGGCCCAGGAGTGGGAAGGTGAACGGAAAGGCTCTGGAGCAACGAACCGCCTTGCTGTCTCTGCCTGGCCGGTTCCCCTTTTTCCACTGGGATTCTCTGCCTCTAACCCTGTTACGGGGGCTGAGTCACTGGCTTGCTGGGGCTCTCTCGTGCCGTCCCTGGGGGGGTGCGTCACCTGGGTGGGTTGATTCACTGTTGTGGTCGGCCTGTCTGGGTTTCCCCCCTTTGGGTTGTACCGTGTCGGAGATCTTTGTGGGCTATACTCGGCCTTGTCTCAGGATGGTAAGTTGGTGGTTGTAGATTTCCCTCTAGTGGTGTGGGGGCTGTGCTTTGGCAAAGTGGGTGGGGTTATATCCTTCCTGTTTGGCCCTGTCCGGGGTGTCCTCGGATGGGGCCACAGTGTCTCCTGACCCCTCCTGTCTCAGCCTCCAGTATTTATGCTGCAGTAGTTTATGTGTCGGGGGGCTAGGGTCAGTTTGTTTATCTGGAGTACTTCTCCTGTCCTATTCGGTGTCCTGTGTAAATCTAAGTGTGCGTTCTCTAATTCTCTCCTTCTCTCCTTCTTTCTCTCTCTCGGAGGACCTGAGCCCTAGAACCATGCCCCAGGACTACCTGACATGATGACTCCTTGCTGTCCCCAGTCCACCTGGCCATGCTGCTGCTCCAGTTTCAACTGGCCTGGGCCCTAGGACCATGTCCCAGGACTACCTGACATGAGGACTCCTTGCTGTCCCCAGTCCACCTGGCCATGCTCCTGCTCCAGTTTCAACTGTTCTGCCTTGCTATTATTCAACCATGCTGGTCATTTATGAACATTTGAACATCTTGGCCACGTTCTGTTATAATCTCCACCCGGCACAGCCAGAAGAGGACTGGCCACCCCACATATGCTCTCTCTAATTCTCTCTTTCTTTCTCTCTCTCGGAGGACCTGAGCCCTAGGACCGTGCCCCAGGACTACCTGACATGATGGCTCCTTGCTGTCCCCAGTCCACCTGACTGTGCTGCTGCTCCAGTTTCAACTGTTCTGCCTTATTATTATTTGACCATGCTGGTCATTTATGAACATTTGAACATCTTGGTCATTTTCTGTTATAATCTCTACCCGGCACAGCCAGAAGAGGACTGGCCACCCCACATAGCCCGGTTCCTCTCTAGGTTTCTTCCTAGGTTTTGGCCTTTCTAGGGAGTTTTTCCTAGCCACCGTGCTTTTACACCTGCATTGTTTGCTGTTTGGGGTTTTAGGCTGGGTTTCTGTACAGCACTTTGAGATATCAGCTGATGTACGAAGGGCTATATAAATAAATTTGATTTGATTTGATTTGATCACCAGCAGCAAGAGCGACATCATTGATATATACAGAAAAAAAAGTCGGCCCGAGAATTGAGCCCTGTGGCACCCCCATAGAGACTGCCAGAGGTCTGGACAACAGGCCCTCCGATTTGACACACTGAACTCTATCTGAGAAGAAGTTGGTGAACCAGGCGAAGCAGTCATTTGAGGAGCCAAGGCTATTGAGTCTGCCGATAAGAATGTGGTGATTGACAGAGTCAAAAGACTTGGCAAGGTCGATGAAGACGGCTGCACAGTACTGGCTGGCGGTTTATGATATCGTTTAGGACCTAAAACGTGGCTGAGGTGCACCCATGACCAGCTCGGAAACCAGATTGCATAGTGGAGAAGGTATGGTGGGATTCAAAATTGTCGGTGATCTGTTTATTAACTTGACTTTCAAAGATTTTAGAAAGGCAGGGCAGGATGGATATAGGTCTTTAACAGTTTGCGTCTAAGGTGTCACCCCCTTTGAAGAAGGGGATGACCACGGCAGCTTTCCAATCTTTGGGGATCTCAGACGATACGAAAGAGAGGTTGAATAGGCTAGTAATAGGTGTTGCAACAATTTTGGCGGATCATTTTAGAAAGAGAGTGTCCAGATTGTCTAGCCCAGCTGATTTGTAGGGATCCAGATTTTGTAGCTCTTTCAGAACATCAGCTGTTTGGATTTGGGTGAAGGAGAAGCAGGGGGTGGGGGTTGGGCAAGTTGCTGCAGGGGTGCTGAGGTGTTGGCTTATTGAAATGCTTATTGAAATGATCGATTATCATATATTTATTGGTGGTGACAGTGTTTCCTACCCTCAGTGCAGTGGGCAGCTGGGAGGAGGTGCTCTTATTCTCTCTCTTATTAAACATTTTGGAATTAGTGCTACAGGAAGTATAACCAGCCAGCTGTATGTTGATAGTGTCGTTGTTCAGCCACGACTCCGTGAAGCATAAGATATTACATTTTGAATGTCCTGTTGGTAGTTTAATCTTGTTGGTAGGTCATCGATTTTATTCTCCAAAGATTACATGTTTGGTAGCAGAATTGTAGGAAGTAGGGGTTTATTCGAGGACACCATGAGCAAGATACACATAATACAAGCGCACACAAACACCTAGTTACATTTGACATTTTAGTAATTTAGCAGATGCTCTTATCCAGAGGGACTTACAGCAGCAATTAGGGCAAGTGCCTTGCTCAAGGGCACATGGACAGATTTTTCACGTCAGTTCTGGGATTCCAAACAGCAACCTTTCTATTACAGGCCAAATCTTTTAACAGATAGGCTACCTGCTTCTCATATGTATGCAAGCACACATAACCACAATCCACAGCACAAATAATAGTATACATGATCTGAATTCCAGTCTCGGTAGTCAGGACACAGGCACACATACATATAGGGGTGGGGGGGGGGTGTTACCTGTCGGAGCACAAACGCAGCTACATCAGTGGACTCCCAGTAGGAGGCATGGAAGAGATGAGGCAGTGCCACAGTGGGGAAGGAGGTCAGCACGTCTGGACAATACAGGGAATAGTCCAACCTCTTAGAGCCCCACCAGCTACTGGAAACTGAGGCAGACGCGCACGCACACACACACACACACACACACACACACACACAGAGGAAGAGAGAGAAACACACAGAAGGGAGATAATTAACACAGGCATATCAAGATAAGGTTTTCTTCGAGTTATTTAAAGTGATTTGTGGGTACTAATTGGTATTATTCATCTGGTCTTTTAGCCACTGCAGTATTAGATTTGCAATAGAAGTAGGTTAATGTGAGGTAAAATCTGGAGAGGCAAAGTTGGGTCTCATGAGTCTGGCTATATCTACCCACCATAGATAATTGATTAAATAATGTACAAAGCGTAGCCCAAATGTGACCTTTTGTTCTGATTGCTAATGAGCAGTCTCCACCCCCTTCTCTCTCTCTCTATGCCCCCCTCACTCTCTATGTATCTTTCTCTCTCCACCCCCTTCTCTCTCTCTCCACCCCCTTCTCTCTCTCTCCACCCCCTTCTCTCTCTCTCCACCCCTTCTCTCTCTCTCTCTATGCCCCCCGCACTCTCTATGTATCTTTCTCTCTCTTTCCCTCTTGTTCTCTCCCCACCTCTTTCTCTCTCTCTATCTTTCTCTCTCCCGTGCCCTCTATCTCTTGCCTTTCTCTCCCTCTCTGCCTGTCTCTCTTTTGTTCTCTCTCCCACTCACTGTTGGTGATGATACTACTCATCCGGCCAACAGAGCAGAAGGACGTCTCACTGTCCATGCTGGACACACTGGCCCTGCGCCCTCCTCCTCCCCTCCCACTGTCTGTTTCAGGGGAAGGGGGCACGGTCGGGGCACCAGGACTGGGCTCTGCCTCCAGGAACACCTCTGGGTGGCTCTGGATACCATCAGCTAGAGAGTGAGGGGGAGAGCGAGAAAGAGAGAGAAAGAGAGAGAAAGAGAGAGAAAGAGAGATAGGTAGAAAGAGTTAGAGAGAGGGAGAGGGAGTTCAATTAAATAACAATGAACTAGTAACGTTGTCTGTGAATCAATACTGTTACATGGTATAATAGGAGAGTATGTGGTATTGGCTTGTTCTGTGTGTCCCAAAGGAAGGCCTTGGAGACACACATTGTCAGGTAATTAGGTTGGGCTTGTAATGATCCAGGGATTGTGACCGATGGTGATGACCAATCAACATACCCAACTCCAGGAGCTGAGAGAGAGAGGTCAGTGATGGAAACTGTTAACAACTACACTACAGGCCAGATGGCCCTAGTTACTCATCACCTTTAACCCTGTATGTTTGGATGGATGTGTTTGTTTTGTCCCCCCACTGTACAGGCATTACTTATAGCATTTCTTTCACCCATCAATTTAGACAAGTGTGTCTGGGTAAGTGTCATCTAATATTTATAAAATATTTTTACCTGGACACTTTCTGTTTACCTGGGATGTTTCCTTATTGTAGGCTACTACTTTTACCACTTTTAGTCTTAACCTTTACTACACTACTCACTGTTTCGCACATGAGATGGGTGGGGCTGGCTTAAGAGGGTGTGAACAATGCTGAATGGGTGTTGACAAAGGAGAGCTCTCCAGTAGGTACCAAAAGATTCAAAGGCCATTTTCTCAAAAGTGAGTTTAAAAGTTTATCAACTTTCAAAACAGAATTACTTTCCCATTGTACCTCAAAAATGCAGTGTATGATAACATTTGGTAGCTCTGAGTCTATACTTTTATCCAATGTAAAAAAAATGTGGCTACATAAGACGGATTTCAGCCTGTTGGTCACATACATGTATGCTTTCTTTCTCTGGCAGTATGATAACTAGGGCTCAGGCCTGGTTGGCATGGTTACAGTTCAGTGTTACAGTACAGTGTTGTTGTTTATAGTAATACAATCTGTAGTATAGGCTATCTGAGTGCATCAATATTGTTCCAATCAATTCTCCAGCTCTGGCAACATTATCATTAGCCTTCTGTAACATCTATGCCATGGTGTACTCTACTGTAGACAGAAAGAGGGAGGAGACGGACAAAGACAGTGAATTGAATGTAAAAAAAGAAAAGAAAAAAAACATTGACATAACAATATCCATAAAAGCATCCCCATAACAATATCCAACTTGGTATCTCCCAAATGGCACCCTATTCACTATATAGTCCACTACTTTTGATCAAGGTCGTGGTCAAAAGTAAAGCACTATAGGGAATAGGGTCCCATTTGAGATGCAGACACAGTCTGTTGTCGGTCTGTCTTCTGTCTCAGTTATATGTAAGACACTTGCCGTATAGCATGGTAATCTCTCTCATTACATTTAACATTGACTGACTGTTCCTCTGAAAGGAACAGACAGTCTGAGTGTCTGCCTGGGAAACATTTCATTGAGTGGCTGCCTGAATGTCTGCCTGGAGAACCTTCCATTAAGCACAGCCATATTTAAGGGCAGGTCTGTGTGTGTATAATGTATGTGTGCGTGTGTGTGTGTGTGTGTGTCTGTCAGAAGATGTGTGCATGCATTTGTTATGCATGTATGTGGATTATTGTATTTGTATTTTTGTATGTGTGTGTGATTACTGGTTACCGAGTAGTGAATTACTGGATGCCACAAATGTAGAGGGTGGACCAGACCCTGTTTGATTACATGTTCTCAGCAGGATATGTCCTCTCCATGTTGAACCAGCGGATCCATCAGTAGTCAGGAATTTCATATTTACATTATGACAGGGCCAGTAGAACACAAAGGCTGGATGAGTTCTATTATGGGCAGCAGGGGGGAGGGGATGAGGGGAGAACAGTTTGAGAGAGCAGCATGGATGGTAGGATCTGGAGATACACAATGAGAGCATGTTCCTGTATCAGAATGCTAAACAGGGAGCAGTGCATCTCCACTTCTACTGGTCATCTGTTAGAGGACCCCCGTTTGTATTCCTTTATATAACCAGCTATCTATGGAGAGGCAATTTGTGTGTCGGATGCTTGTTTTCATGATGCTTCTGTGTGTGTGTGTGTGTGTGTGTGTGTGTGTGTGTGTGTGTGTGTGTGTGTGTGTGTGTGTGTGTGTGTGTGTGTGTGTGTGTGTGTGTGTGTGTGTGTGTGTGTGTGTGTGTGTGTGTGTGTGTGTGTGTGTGTGTGTGTGTGTGTGTGTGTGTGTGTGTGTATAAGTGTGTATTTACTATATGTAATTATATTCCTGTGTGTTTGCATGTCTGCATATCAAAATATGTTATTGGGAGCCATCATCTATCAGCTTGGTCCTTAAAGGATGTCTACTTTCAATACCAGTCCATTCCAGTGAGGTTAACTCTTTGTGTTGCTGCCGTTGTGACCTTTAGCGGGCGTTTAAACAAAGCATCAGATGCTTCTCCACGCTATCCGGCTGTCAGTCTAATTTCCACTGTCTGTAAGGGACTGGCAGCCGCAGCGGAATACCAATTCCAGGCCGCTTTCCCAGGCAGGCGTGTGGGGGAATCAGGTGGAGCTAATACAGGCCTGCGGTTATGGTGGCCAAGAAAAACCAACAGTTTGGACTGGTCTTTTTAAAGGCATGGGGAAAGGTGCCATGGATGGTCACATACATCTTGATAGTGTCACACACAGTAAATGTTGGAAAATAAACTATCAGCATACTAGAGTGTGTGTGTCTATGGGAGAGTGAAATGAGTGTTTTGTTGTATGGCAATTGGTGTAAAAATGTGACTGGGTGTGACAGATATTTTCTTTCATCTGTTGTATCCTTTCACGTGCGCGTACGCAAGCACATGCTTGAACACACGTGCACGCACACACACACACCAGAGTTTCCGTTACATTGTAAAAAAAATTGAAAAGCTCTGGCCAATTGCCCGAAAAAAAGAAAAAAAATCCCATTGTAAATAATGCATTTTATCCTATTCATTGTAGGAAATACCAGTCGATGGAAATACATTTGACCAGTCATCCTTATCTATAGGTTCATTTGCATAATTTTATAGAATTAAATTGGCGCTTGGTTGTTTTTGTTAGTCGTTATGTTTATCACACGAGTCCAGCACACAGATACAGAGCCTACAGTATCTGCAGAAATCTGTCAGCTAGCGCGGGAGCTGCTGCTACAGCTTCTCAAACAGCTCATGTTGCTGCTGGAGTGAAACATATGCTTTTATAAGCCCAATCATTGCTTAACAATTCTAAATGCAATCGTGTGTTAAAAGCTGTTTTGATGGCCACAATTAAAAAGAGCTACTAAAAATAGCTTTATTTCCCAATTGGTAAATGAAGCGCACTTACCATTCTCCATTCAAGTGCATATAAGAAACTTCAGTGCGTCACACAACACTTTGGAGGCAGTAAGCGTTTTGAAAACATATACTTAATTGTTTGAAACCTAAATGTTTTACTTTATATTATGAGGCATGTCTTACCTTTCTTCAAAGTTAAATAAGACCATAGAATTATGAAGACAATTATTTTATAAAGACTTCAATATGCCATTGAAACCAGTAGCATAATTCTCTCATGTTTTCAAATTAACTTTGCTTCTTTGTCCAGTAGCCAAAGGCACAATGCTGGTCATATTAGCAACCCATGCTAGTTGTTGCATATTAAGATCTCCCCTTTTCAAAATGTCATTGCATTCTTGAGTTGCATGTTCTGTTATGAATAACCATCATCTAAATTTGATTTCTGTCATTCTGAGCATCGTTACGCACCCAATGCATATGGGTCTGGTAAATTTCTCAAATATCCTTTAAATCAAAATGCTGCAAGTCAACATTTTGGCACCACATTCTACTTACGCACACACAAACAAAGGGGCGGCAGGTAGCCTAGCGGTTAAAGCATTGGACTTGTAACCGAAAGGTTGAAATCCCCGAGTAAAAATCTGTCTCTGCCCCTGAACAAGGCAGTTAACCCCCTGTTTCTAGGCCGTCATTGAAAATAAGAAATTGTTCTTAACTGACCTGCCTAGTAAAATAAATATAAAAAACACACACTCAATCAATTATCTGCTATCTTTAATGAGCCCTGTTACTTCTACTCTCAGTGGAGCCCTCATCCTCTGTCACTTCAGTGTTGTGGGGACTTTGTCTTTCACAGCACACTGCACACAGACAGGGGACACTGACTGTGACGCATTCTCTGTCGAGAGAAAGAAACACCACCAGGATTTTAACGATGTGTGCTGGAGGAGAAACAGAGGTTGAGAGTGTGACAGAGAGAGAGAGTGATGGATGAGGGGGAGATGAGAGAAAGACAGAATCTTCTGAATGTTGGTGACTGTCATATAATGCTAAATATAAAATAAAATATTTGAAAGAAAATAAGACTGCGGTTGAAAGAGAAAGGGATAAAGAGGATCAGATGCTTGAGTTTTATGTTCTGAGAGAGAGAGAGAGACAGCGAGAGAGAGAGAGCGAAAGAGATAGAGAGAGGCAGGAGGTAGAGAGAGAGAGAAAGAGATAGAGAGAGGCAGGAGGTAGAGAGAGAGAGAAAGAGATAGAGAGAGGCAGTAGGCAGAGAGAGAGAGAAAGAGATAGAGAGAGGCAGGAGGTAGAGAGAGAGAGAAAGAGATAGAGAGAGGCAGGAGGTAGAGCGAGAGAGAAAGAAAGAGATATTTGGAGATATATGACAATATCTGAGGGGAAGGTAATGACAAGGAGGTAGGAGAGGGGTGAGAGGAGAGGGCAGGGGGTAGGAGAAGGGGGAGAGAAGAGTGCAGGGGGTAGGAGAGGGGTGAAAGAAGAGGGCAGGGGGTAGGAGAGCGGTGAGAGAAGAGGGCAGGCGTAGGAGAGGGGTGAGAGAAGAAGGCAGGGGGTAGGAGAGGGGTGAAAGAAGAGGGCAGGGGGTAGGAAAGGGGTGAGAGAAGAGGGCAGGGGGGTAGGAGAGGGGTGAGGACAGAGGCGTAGGGAGCTACCAGGAGAACCAGGAGATTGATTAGGGACCACAACACCACTATCAGTATGGAGGGTCTGAGCTATAGATAGGGATTAAGGAGAATGAAAGCACCAAGGTTGTGGTGGACAGCGGACAGAAGGAGGAGATTTTCAGGATTATACTGTGGCCTTCACTACACCCCAGCTTCAAAGGTACTGTTCTCTGTGTGTGTGTGTGTGTGTGTGTGTGTGTGTGTGTGTGTGTGTGTGTGTGTGTGTGTGTGTGTGTGTGTGTGTGTGTGTGTGTGTGTGTGT
Organism: Oncorhynchus gorbuscha; assembly: GCF_021184085.1. Classification (NCBI taxonomy): domain Eukaryota; kingdom Metazoa; phylum Chordata; class Actinopteri; order Salmoniformes; family Salmonidae; genus Oncorhynchus; species Oncorhynchus gorbuscha. Next base: position 32,856,369 of record NC_060185.1, read on the forward strand.
GTGTGTGTGTGTGTGTGTGTGTGTGTGTGTGTGTGTGTGTGTGTGTGTGTGTGTGTGTGTGTGTGTGTGTGTGTGTGTAGAATATTGCTGCCGTGCAATGCAAGGACTGAACTCTCCCTGTGCGATATGAAAGACATAAGCATTAGCTGTTTATCTATTACAGTACCAGATGATCCTCATTCACATCCAGCTCTAAGCTTAGTCAACAGAAACACAACCAAACAGAAAGCATATTTTCTCTGTATTTACTGCCCTTCGTCACAACAAAGCCTCCACAATGTGGATGGGCATTGATGGTAGAGCCTTACCCATAGTAGTAGGATTTGATCGCTTCTCCATGTCATCATCGCTTTAACTAATTACCACATTATAGCACCAAGGGAAATGAGTGGGGTGTTTCAGTGTGTGTGTGTGTGAATGCGCGCGTGTGTGCCTGCATGGGTGTGTTTTCATTTAACTCATAATTTGACAGCCTCTGAGCCTGATCAATAGATTTTGTGGTGTAATTAAAACTCAGTAAAGCACTGAGAGACTGTGGCTGTGTCCCAAATGGCACCCTATTCCCTATATAGAGCAGTGCTTGTGCACTGCTTGTGCTCTATATAGGGAATAGGATACATTTGGGAGGCAGACTGTGAGAGTGTGAAAGTCTCCTTGCACAACACCAGTCTCTCAAACTACTGATGCACCATAAGACTCCTCCCCTCTAATCAAACATAATGTTTTCTAACTGAGAGGGACTGAATATGATGACACATATTGTGAGTAAGCAGTTTCCTAATATGGGGAGTTCCTAACAGATAATTTGCTGTTGTTGATGTTGCTGTGACATTATCATAATTTTTTTGCGGTTACTTCACGAAGTAGGTTTATATGAAAATTTTAGGTCTGTGGCACTCCCTTATGAACCATAAGTAAGCAGTGTCCGAGCCAGAATGTTCCATAGGACAGGAGCCTTTCTCCTGTTTCGGTAGCGTGAAGCAGCTTGATGTACAGGTTCGCCCCCTTGACAGAACCAGAACGTCTGTAGGTTCCAGTATACTGTACAGCCTTCGTACTACTCCCTCCCAGTGATTTACCTTGAGAGAGGCAGGGGCAGAGGCCAGATGTTTAAGTCTCAATGTCCCAAAAGGAGGCTAAAAACATTATTTAAATAAATCAGGGCTTTATTAGGGTGTTAAAGCCAGCCCTAATACTTACCTACCCTGACACATCTAGCCCAGTAATACCACACCACACAAACACAGGTCTGTACATGTGCAGTCTAAGGGTAACGTACAACACCAGAGGATGAATTATAATGACTTTGAAACGCAATGCTTCGGCTATGATTCTGTAAGGCTAACAGACAGTGAGAGCCTCAGTTCCACCACTGTGTGTGTGTGAGAGAGTGTGTATGTGCACGCATTTGTGTGTGTGTTTCAGAATCTAGCATTACCCCTGCCTTCTCACTAGCATTACCCCTGCCTTCTCACTAGCATTACCCCTGCCTTCTCACTAGCATTACCCCTGCCTTCTCACTACAAACCAAATCAAATGTATTTGTCACATGCACAGAATACAGCAGGTGTACTTTCCTGTGAAATGCTTACTAACGAGCCTTTTCACAACAATGCAGAGTTGAAAAGTGAGAACATTTTGATAAATAAAAAGAGGAAATAGTAAGACAATAAAATAACAATAACAAGGCTATATACAAGGAGTACCAGTACCGAGTCAATGTGCAGGGGTAAGAGGTAGTTGAGGTCATTTAGGTCAAATGTACATGTTGGTAGGGGTAAGTGACAAGGCAATCACAATAGATAATAAACAGAGTAGCAGCAGCGTATGGCAAGAGTGGGAAGGAGTGTGAAAGTGTGTCTACGTGTGAGTGTGTCTGGGATCCATATGCGTGTGTGTGTTTTGTGTGTGTGAGCATATGCAGTGTGTGGGTGTGTGTCATGTAGATGTGTGTTGATGTGTCAGTGTAGTATATGTGAATGTGTGGGTAGAGTCTAGTATAGTTTGTGTGAATGTGTGGGTAGAGTCTAGTATAGTTTGTGTGAATGTGTGGGTAGAGTCCAGTATAGTATGTGTGAATGTGTGGGTAGAGTCCAGTATAGTATGTGTGAATGTGTGGGTAGAGTCCAGTATAGTATGTGTGAATGTGTGGGTAGAGTTCAGTATAGTATGTGTGAATGTGTGGGTAGAGTCCAGTATAGTATGTGTGAATGTGTGGGTAGAGTCCAGTATAGTATGTGTGAATGTGTGGGTAAAGTTCAGTGTAGTTTGTGTGAATGTGTGGGTAGAGTTCAGTGTAGTTTGTGTGAATGTGTGGGTAGAGTTCAGTGTAGTTTGTGTGAATGTGTGGGTAGAGCTCAGTGTAGTTTGTGTGAATGTGTGGGTAGAGTTCAGTGTAGTTTGTGTGAATGTGTGGGTATAGTTCAGTGTAGTTTGTGTGAATGTGTGGGTTGAGTTCTGTGTAGTTTGTGTGAATGTGTGGGTAGAGTTCAGTGTAGTTTTTGTGAATGTGTGGGTAGAGTTCTGTGTAGTTTGTTTGAATGTGTGGGTAGAGTTCAGTGTAGTTTGTGTGAATGTGTGGGTAGAGTTCAGTGTAGTTTGTGTGAATGTGTGGGTCGAGCTGAGTGTAGTTTGTGTGAATGTGTGGTTAGCGCTCAGTGTAGTATGTGTGAATGTGTGGGTAGAGTTCAGTGTAGTTTGTGTGAATGTGTGGGTAGAGCTCAGTGTAGTTTGTGTGAATGTGTGGGTAGAGTCCAGTGTAGTTTGTGTGAATGTGTGGGTAGAGTCCAGTGTAGTTTGTGTGAATGTGTGGGTAGAGTTCAGTGTAGTTTGTGTGAATGTGTGGGTAGTGTCTAGTATAGTATGTGTGAATGTGTGGGTAGAGTTCAGTGTAGTTTGTGTGAATGTGTGGTAGAGTCTACTATAGTATGTGTGAATGTGTGAGTAGAGTTCAGTGTAGTTTGTGTGAATGTGTGGGTAGAGTTCAGTGTAGTTTGTGTGAATGTGTGGGTAGAGTTCAGTGTAGTTTGTGTGAATGTGTGGGTAGAGTTCAGTGTAGTTTGTGTGAATGTGTGGGTCGAGCTCAGTGTAGTTTGTGTGAATGTGTGGTTAGAGCTCAGTGTAGTATGTGTGAATGTGTGGGTAGAGTTCAGTGTAGTTTGTGTGAATGTGTGGGTAGAGCTCAGTGTAGTTTGTGTGAATGTGTGGGTAGAGTCTAGTATAGTATGTGTGAATGTGTGGGCAGAGTTCAGTGTAGTTTGTGTGAATGTGTGGTAGAGTCTAGTATAGTATGTGTGAATTTGTGGGTAGAGTCCAGTATAGTATGTGTGAATGTGTGGGTAGAGTTCAGTGTAGTTTGTGTGAATGTGTGGGTAGAGTTCAGTGTAGTTTGTGTGAATGTGTGGGTAGAGTTCAGTGTAGTTTGTGTGAATGTGTGGGTAGAGTTCTGTGTAGTTTGTTAGAATGTGTGGGTAGAGTTCAGTGTAGTTTGTGTGAATGTGTGGGTAGAGTTCAGTGTAGTTTGTGTGAATGTGGGGGTTAGAGCTCAGTGTAGTTTGTGTGAATGTGTGGGTAGAGCTCAGTGTAGTTTGTGTGAATGTGTGGGTAGAGTTCAGTGTAGTTTGTGTGAATGTGTGGGTAGAGTTCAGTGTAGTTTGTGTGAATGTGTGGGTAGAGTTCAGTGTAGTTTGTCTGAATGTGTGGGTAGAGCTCCGTGTAGTATGTGTGAATGTGTGGGTAGAGCTCAGTGTAGTTTGTGTGAATGTGTGGGTAGAGTTCAGTGTAGTTTGTGTGAATGTGTGGGTAGAGCTCAGTGTAGTTTGTGTGATTGTGTGGGTAGAGTACAGTGTAGTTTGTGTGAATGTGTGGTAGAGTCTAGTATAGTATGTGTGAATTTGTGGGTAGAGTCCAGTATAGTATGTGTGAATGTGTGGGTAGAGTTCAGTGTAGTTTGTGTGAATGTGTGGGTAGAGTCCAGTGTAGTTTGTGTGAATGTGTGGGTAGAGTTCAGTGTAGTTTGTGTGAATGTGTGGGTAGAGATCAGTGTAGTTTATGTGAATGTGTGGGTAGAGTCCAGTGAGTGTGCATAGAGGAAAAAACTAAAATGCAAATAGTCTGGGTGGCTATTTGATTAACTGTTCAGCAGTCTTATGGCTTGGGGGTAGAAGCTGTTCAGGAGCCGTTTGTTCCCAGTCTTGGCGCTCTAGTATTGCTTGCCGTGCGGTAGCAGAAATAACAGTCTAAGTCAAGGTGCTCTAAATGGTGTAGTGTAGAACCAACCTACTTAGAATTATCCAAATATTTCACACTGGATTTGAAATGCAAAACCCAAAAGCTGATGAATACAGTACGGCGATACAATTATAACAGAAAATACACTGGTATCTCCTCCATAGTTGAGTTGATTTTCTATGAACACTTTCCCTCTGACTCACCTATTAGTGTGCAGCGTCCGTCTCCCAGGGGGTAGCGCTGGTAGCGCGGCATGGGGAAGGGGGGCAGCTTGTGGAAGAGGGGCTCCAGCAGGGGCTCCAGTCTGGAGGCAGAGGGGTCCGAGGGGTAGAACAGGTTGAAGATCTGGGTGCAGGCAGGACGGAGTTGGCTTACTGAGGGACACAGGACAGCAGACAGCAGAGATTGGGGGGCTCTTAGTCTGTGAACTAATAAATTACAAGGCTTGTGTGTACAAAATGTGTAATGTGATGTGCAGTGATGTAAAGTACTTAAGTAAAAATACTTTAAAGTACTACTTAAGACATTTTTGGGGGTATCTGTACTTTACTATTAATATTTTTGCTAACTTTAACTTTTTACTCCATTAATTTTCCCTGACACCCAAAAGTACTCGTTATATTTTGACAGGAAAATTGTCCAATTCACACACTTATCAAGAGAACATCCCTAGTCATCCCTACTGCCTCTGATCTGGCGGACTCTCTAAACACAAATGCTTTGTTTGTAAAAGTTGTCTGAGTGTTGGAGAATGCATCTGACTATCTGCCAATAAAAAAGAAAACAATTCCCTGTCTGGTTTGCTTAATATAAAGAATTTTAAATGGTTTATACTTTTACTTTTTATACATAAGTACATTTTAGCAATTCTATTTACTTTTGATACTTCAGTATATTTAAAACCAAAAACTTTTAGACTTTCACTCAAGTAGTATTTTAGTAGGTGACTTTTCCTTGAGTAATTTTCCATTTCTATTAAGGTATCTTTACTTTTACTCAAGTATGACAATAGAGTGCTTTTTCCTGCACTGGTGATGTGTGGGAAAGGCAGCCCTTTAAATATATTTATAGTCTAAAAAGGCTCTAAAAAGCTGCATCTGACATAGTGGTGTATTCAAGCAAAAGAAGTATGATGATCGATCTGGTCCATCATTTACATACATTTACATTTAAGTCATTTAGCAGACGCTCTTATCCAGAGCGACTTACAAATTGCGAGGTAGCTAAAAATTGTGGTAGTTAAAAGGTGTTGCATCAGGGTCTGCCTAGACACAGAGGTGTGTGAGAAGTGTGTGTGTTTCTCTACCAACACCTACCCTGGACAGCAGGCAGTACTGTACGTCTCATGGCCAGCACCAGGCCCAGTGGACAGCCCAGCAGGAAACATTCAGAGACCTCAAAGTCAAACCTCCCTGGGTTCAAAATCAGACTGCTGCTGCTGCCAGGACGCAGGTCCACCCCCTCCTGCATCAGACTGGGAGAAGAGGAAGGAGGGAGGGATGGAAGGACAGAGGGAGATGAAAGAGAAGAGAGAAGTAGAGAGAATGTGTTTTATTTTTATAAACCAAATCTACAAATGTTGCAATTCCTGTAGAAAAACAAGAAAATGGAAGGGTATACCAAATAACAAATCTACTACCTCGTTCTTAGAGAGACTGACTCAAATTCAAATACTGCATCTCCCCTACTCATTATAATGGATTTTACTACTAAATCCACTGTGTGTGTCCTGAGTGGGCATGTAAATAACAGGTTGGATGAGTATGTGTGTGATAAGCACATTTTATCTGGGAGACAAGACTGGGGCCTTAGTAGGCAGAGCAGAGAGATGGATGGGGCTTGTGGATGTTTGAACAGCCAAACTGGCCTTAAACCTACTGCATGGCTATAAACCTACAGACCCTGCAGCTGTAGAAGACCTCTTGACCCCTCCAGTTTAACCATAACTAACACTTCCATCACAAAGGCCAGCATGGAGAGAAGGATTATGGGCTGTGGCCAGCCTAAAAGGGTAAATCAATCTGCCTTGAATTGCCGGATGCTCTATTTGTCTTTCATCTTCCCACTACCTGCCTCTCTCACTTGCTCTAACTTACAAACTACTTTCCTGCCCTCCATCAATTCACCTCTTACTGCTGGGGTCTGAACTAGTGGTGCGCGGGTCATCTGTTTGTTCACCCGCAGCAAATTGCTAATAACCCATCTGCAACTGCCTGACTATATGATAAAGTAAAAACATAATTGCAAAAGGGTTTTCTAATGAACAATTAGCCTTTTAAATGATAAACATGGATTAGCTAACACAATGTGCCATTGGAACACAGGAGTGATGGTTGTTGATAATGGGCCCCTGTACGCCTACGTAGATATCCCATTAAAAATCAGCAGTTTCCAGCTACAATACTTATTTACAATATTAACAATGTCTACACTGTATTTCTGATCAATTTTATGTTCTTTTAATGGACCATCTTTGAAAAACAAGGATATTTCTAAGTGACCTCAAACTTTTGAATGTAGGGCATATATGAATTGACAGTTATGGCAGAATCCTGGAGGTTTTCTCCAAGGTGTGAAGCTATTTCAACAAGTCCAGGCAATAACAGGCGACACTGATAACTCGAGCTTGACTCACAAGTTTCTAAACCGTACCAAACCATGGTATAGTGGCGCCATAATATTTTAATTGATATTTTAGCGATCCGCAGTAGAAGACGTCCTAAATGCCCCCTGCCTTCAGATCAGATGTGTTTAACAGTTAACTTGCACTTGTTATGCATTTTTAGGCTATGGATGAGAAAGTGAACTAGTTCCAAACACGTAGCTCAGTTGAATGCAGCTTTGCGATCTATTGACATCAAGGGTTGCATTAAATAGGCACACTATTTTTTATGATGCATTTGGCGATGTTCAATTCATTTGCACAAAACGTATAAACGAAAGCATTCACTGTGAAAGTTGATACACGTAGGCCAGGTGGGAGACTCTGTCCATAGGACAACAATCAGTCGTATATTGCACAAATCTGGCCTTTATGGAAGAGTGGCAAGAAGAAAGCCATTTCTTAAAGATATCCATAAAAAGTGTTGTTTAAAGTTTGCCACAAGCCACCTGGGAGACACACCAAACATGTGGAAGAAGGTGCTCTGGTCAGATGAAACCAAAATTGAACTTTTTGGCAACAATGCAAAATGATATGTTTGCCGTAAAAGCAACACAGCTCATCACCCTGACCACACCATCCCCACTGTCAAACATGGTGGTGGCAGCATCATGGTTTGGGCCTGCTTTTCTTCAGCAGGGACAGGGAAGATGGTTAAAATTGATGGGAAGATGGATGGAGCCAAATACAAGACCATTCTGGAAGAAAACCTGATGGAGTCTGCAAAAGACCTGAGACTGGGACGGAAATTTGTCTTCCAACAAGACAATGATCCAAAACATAAAGCAAAATCTACAATGGAATGGTTCAAAAATAAACATATCCAGGTGTTAGAATGGCCAAGTCAAAGTCCAGACCTGAATCCAATAGAGAATCTGTTGAAAGAACTGAAAACTGCTGTTCATAAATGCTCTCCATCCAACCTCACTGAGCTCGAGCTGTTTTGCAAGGAGGAATGGGAAAAAAATTCAGTCTCTCGATGTGCAAAACTGATAGGGACATACCCCAAGCGACTTACAGCTGTAATCGCAGCAAAAGGTGGCGCTACAAAGTATTAACTTAAGGGGGCTGAATAATTTTGCACGCCCAATTTTTCAGTTTTGGATTTGTAAAAAAAAATAAAAAATATCCAATAAATGTCGTTCCACTTCATGATTGTGTCCCACTTGTTGTTGATTCTTCACAAAAAAATACAGTTTTATACCTTTATGTTTGAATCCTGAAATGTGGCAAAAGGTCGCAAAGTTCAAGGGGGGCGAATACTTTCGCAAGGCACTGTACATTAATTATTAATTTTGGTTGACTATCCTGACGTGAAGTTTGTTCTATAGAAAGAATTTGACTCTGTGTGCCACAGAAAGTATTTGAATCTAGCCACAAAATTAAGGAATATAGAAGGAGGGGGGGGGGGGGGGGGGATTCTGGCACGATGCTATCATCCTCTTTAACCACTTCACCAAATCTTTTCCAAATATGACTTTTCTGTCCCTCCCTTCTCTTTATTTTCAACTCTCCTTTCTCTGCTTTTGTCTTATTGAATTAAACTTCGACAATGCCCTTTTTTCCACCATGGATTGATGTTAACATTTTCTGCCTCTTCTCAAAAACATTATTTGGCGATTGTCTGTGTCGGCAATTTGGCGCGTATACATTTAAGCCCTAAAGTATAGGCTTAAGCACTAATACCAGATAGCCTAAAATAATGAAAGAAAAATGTCAATGTAGACTATATACATTTCACAATAATGATACATTTACGGATTTTTTAAAGGTATTGTTTCTCTTTATTCAAACCGCCCACCAACCACCCACTCTTCAGCCATGCAATATTTAATTACCCTAAATCCACACTGCAGATATAACTGCAGGGACTGCGGGTAGAGTAAAATCCCCTGGTTGAGGTGAAAAGGGAAGCTTTTGACAGGCAGGTGACCCAGAGATAGGCTGGCTTCCCAGAGGCCCCTGATGAGTGGGCTGATGCCTGGGTATCACAGCTCTAAAAACAGCCTAAACTGAACCAGAGCAGAGCCCTCCCTGTGAGGGGGTGGGGATACCCTGTGGGATGGGCTGGGGGAACTTTCATAGAGAATAGGGTGCCATTTACGATTCAGCCTAGGTTGCCAGGGATCTGGCTACTGTAGCCTTCTAAATAAAATACTATTTCTATGACTATAACTACGTGAGCCTCACATGTGACTTGGAATGGGAACACTGGTTGCTTGGTGCTGGTTAATTGGTAGCATGGTAGTGAGCTGGGAGCTCCCCATCCAGCCAGCTATAGCTGCAGTAGTCAGTCTCCTACAGTATGCACACTGGCTATTTATAGACTACAGCAGGCCGACAGGGAGGTCGGCAAGGTAGACAGGCAGGCATATACTGTAGATAGACAGACAGAAAGGCAGACAAGCAGACAGGCTAGAAAGGCAGACAGAAATGCAGACAAGCAGGCAGGTATACAGGCAGGCAGAAAGGACCATATTGCAGCAAATATTGATGACAGAGTGACACATATAGGAATAAAACATCCCATAACAACCTGGCTGAGGGCCAGATAGCTACAGTACATCTGGGTTATCCCATCACACCACAGAGAACATAGCTAGATGGATAGATGTGCACTCATATACACATCATTCAAAATGTCACTAGAAATGTCTGGAATAAACATCGGGTATAGAACTGCGTGATAAAGAAAACATGTATTCAGATATGATTCTAATGGCAGTGGTATACGGCAAGAATGTGATGGTAGGAGTATACTATTATGTGATTTTCCCTAAGTCTGAGTATCTACATACAGTATTGAACCTTTATCTTCATTGAATCAGAATGTCAACAGAGTCCTTGCCAAGAGAGAGAAAAGGCAGAATAATCCCCACTGTGTATCACAGTGAGCAAAGGAAAAGTACACTGTTACTACTGCCTCATAATCCAACCATGATGCATGAATTGTGCTTTTGGAGGTATTGTCCCCCACTTTTGGAGGACAATAGAAATTGAAATTAGAGTTAGGGTTGAGCCGGGTGTGGACATGAAGCTAAGGTTAGGGTTATGGTTAAGGGTTAGGGTTGAGCCGGGTGTGGACATGAAGCTAAGGTTAGGGTTATGGTTAAGGGTTAGGGTTGAGCCGGGTGTGGACATGAAGCTAAGGTTAGGGTTATGGTTAAGGGTTAGGGTTGAGCCGGGTGTGGACATGAAGCTAAGGTTAGGGTTGAGCCGGGTGTGGACATGAAGCTAAGGTTAGGGTTATGGCTAGCTTCCATCAGGGTGCTGTTCTCTGTCTACAGTACCTGCTGAAGAAGCTGTGTTGTCCAGTAGATGTGTCTCCATCGTACGAGTCGCTCTGTTTCCTGCTGAGGGGCTGTCTGGCCTGGCTGTGTCCATCGCTGGGCATTGCCGAGATATCAATGTTGCTCTTACTCAGCCTCTTACTGGAGCTGAGGCCCAGGCTGGGGCTGTGACAGGGGCTGTCCTCAGGGTTATCCTGTGTGGGAGGAAGAGAGCGAGGGACACAAGCCTTCACGCTTCACTCACACTCAAATACCATAACTGTACAAAAACGAGCAGCTCATTGCTAATCCCTCTCTCTCAGCACATATGAGAATGTGGGAGCTGGCTAGCTACCAGACCTGGATTTAAATACATGTGTATTTGAGTATTTCTATTTGAAATACTTGTTTTCTGTGTACGAGTATTTTTGTTCAAATTCTTGTTTATAAATACATTATTTAAAATACCCTTAGGACCAAACAGACCTGAGTTTAAATGCATGGAGTATTTAAATGTTTGTATTTAAAAATACACTTGCCTGTGTTTGATTATTTTTCAAATACAAACCAATACTTTCCATATGTATTTCCAAATACATTCTAATATTCAACTACTTACTTTGAAATGTCTCTGAAAGTAATTGAAATACTCTCAGAAGTATTTCAACCCACGTCTGCTAACTCCAGAGATATTTTGATCCTGTTTTATGGTTGAGGCTACAGGAGAGTAGAAGTGGGCAAAGTAGATTTGAGGTTAGAGAGAGAGGGGGGAAATAGGAGAACAGATATAGAGAGAGTAAGAGAAAGAGAGAGAGCAGAGAGGGGAGAGAGGAGGGGCTCGGACAGAAAGAGCAGCCCAGGGGATCTTTCAGTGCTACGGTAACTGGGTGTAAACAAACAGGAAAAGACAGGCCAGCTCAGGACTGAGAGAGAGGACACGGAGTAATTTCAAGGTCTTGGCCGGGATAGCATGGGGTAGGAGAGATTTTCTGAGAGGAAAGCTGTCTGAACAGAGAAGAACTTACACAATTCTAGCTACACGCCATGGGGAGATAGTTGAATAGCACAGAAAGCACAAACTGAAATTGTAATGCCTCAATTCAAAATTCTCTTAGGGGCATCCACAAGTGCAGTTTTACAGAACATGTTAGAGAGCAAGTTGATTGAGTTGTAATGTGTCATGTTCCTACCTTGAGGCTCTCAGTGCTGTTGTTCCTGCTGCTGCTGTGGCTGGGGCTGCTATGCTGCCTCTGGCTACTACTACTGCTGTTGCTGAAACACAGGGCGTCGAAGCACAGCACACCTCCCACACAGTCGCCCATCACACACACCTGGACGTGAACACACACACACACATGCACGCACACACAGACGCACATACAGTACACACACACCGTTTTAGAAAACCTCTCTCCACTCAATCAATGTAGGCTGCCAAGCCTCCCCAGCAGGCATATTTGGGCCCCGTGCCTGTTCAGATCCACAGTTGTAGCTGAATGTCAATAGCACACTTCATTAGGACTGACTCAGTATGAGGGAACAACACAATTTTCTCCTTAATTGGTTTGACGTGCCACCATTGTACTTGGCTTCCTGACTAAGAATTGCGTTATGCCCACAAATCTTGTCAAAGTTATGCAAGGAGATGAAGTTCAATTTAATAGAGTTTAAACATTGTATGGTTTTGCCAATAATGCGCTCTTTAAAATTACAGCGCTTAATTTTGAACACAGGTCCTTATCAGAGAGGGGATTGTCCACAGGCGTGTGAGAGTTAATGGGGTCTGCAGACGGCATGATAAAGCTGCAGGTCTCTGGCGACACTAGTCCCCACAGTGAACACAGAGGATTACCCAGCCCTCTCTATCCCAATCATCACTTCCTCTGGAAATGATTGGCTTCCATTAAATGGACTGCAGCACATTATTGGATTTGGCCTGAGAGATTAGAGGGAATGAGATCTCCCATTCTCTCTCTCCTCTTCTCCTCCCTTGTTCCTTACAGTATGACTGATCTCTAGTGAGTCAGTGTGACCCTGTGGGAGCCGAGGGGACACTTTAGAGGTTGGACCCACCTCACCAGTGAAGACCTTTATGGGGGGACACTTTAGGAGGACGGACCCACCTGGCCAGTGAAACCCTATATTGGGGGACACTTTAGACGGATGGACACACGTGGCCAGTGACACCATTTATTGGGGGACACTTTAGAGGGGTAGACCCACCTGGCCAGTGAAGCCTTGTCTAGGTGGGACAGTAGAGCACAGACCCACCTGACCAGTGAAGCCCTGTCTAGGGGGGACACTAGAGGACATACCCACCTGACCAGTGAAGCCCTGTCTAGGGGGGACACTAGAGGACAGACCCACCTGGCCAGTGAAGCCCTGTCTGGGGGGGGGACATTAGAGGACAGACCCACCTGGCCAGTGAAGCCCTGTCTGGGGGGACACTCGAGGACGGACCCACCTGGCCAGTGAAGCCCTGTCTGGGGGGGGGTACACTAGAGGACAGACCCACTTGGCCAGTGAAGCCCTGTCTGGGGAGGGACACTAGAGGACGGGCCCACCTGACCAGTGAAGCCCTGTCTGGGGGGAGGCACTAGAGGACAGACCCACCTGGCCAGTGAAGCCCTGTCTGGGGGTGACACTAGAGGACGGACCCACCTGGCCAGTGAAGCCCTGTCTAGGAGGGACACAAGAGGACAGACCCACCTGACCAGTGAAGCCCTGTCTCGAGGGACACTAGAGGACAGACCCACCTGACCAGTGAAGCCCTGTCAAGGGGGGACACTAGAGGACAGACCCACCTGGCCAGTGAAGCCCTGTCTAGGGGGGACACTAGAGGACAGACCCACCTGGCCAGTGAAGCCCTGTCTAGGGGGGACACTAGAGGACAGACTCACCTGGCCAGTGAAGCCCTGTCCGTCCTGGGACTCGAGGAAGCTGTGGTAGACCTGGTTGGTGCGGGTGATGAGAGTTGCCACGGCGTCCTGGTAGTTTGGTGCTGCGATGGCAAGGAGCGGGAGGGCAGCCAGGGGCAGGTGGTCAACGCTGCTGGACACACAGCTCTCGTCATAGCTGTACGGGTTCAGACTGGAGGGGATAGGAAGGAAGGGAACACACAACAGGAAGTCATTTGTGTGCCTTGAATAACAATCAATTCAACATGTTTTTTATCCCTGAAAAATGACTTGTATTCCCATAGTTTTGTGTCTTACATAGAAAATGGAAAGTATCTATATGGTGAATGGAAAGCCCTCTGACATTTACAGTATCAACAGGCATTCATTCATCAAGCGTTTCCACTGCACAAAAATGTCATGGGAAATGGAATTTGGAAAAAGTCTTGTAATTGGCTGTTTCTGATAATCCAAGGTTATTCTGGGAAAAAGAGCCAACAAAATAAGTTGTTACCATGGAATGTATAAATATGATGAATGAGCCTGTGGCTATTCACCCCCCCCCCCCCCCCCCCACTATCTCTCTCACTCTCTCTCTTCCACTCAATCTCTCTTCCACTCACTCTCTCTTCCACTCTCCTTACAGGTGCAGGCTGGCAGACTCTCCCCTGCTGGCACAACCTCGCCTCCTCTGAATGTCTGATAGCACCCTACGCTCTGTTCATCTGATGTGTGTGCATGTGTGTGTGAATCAGAGTGACAGAGTGTCCAAGATCCATTATCCAACAGTGTGGGGAAACAGTGAACAATAGCCTTGCCCTTGCCAGCACTCCTTGAACAGCTGTACCTATCACCATCCATCAGCAGCTCAGATTACAGGAACTTGCCAAACCTGTGCCAAGGCTGAAATATGGGTGCAGTCATGGATAGGATGGGTTCTGCGTGGTGTGAAGACTCCATCTGTAGAGGAGGTCCCTACCCAGCAGTATCCATTTATAAGAATAGCCAGGAGAGAAAAGGAGCTTCCCAGGTAAATGGCAAGCTGAAGCTGTGATGTCATGCGCCATGTTCCCCACCCCCTCTCTCTCTCTCTCTCTCTCTCTCTCTGAACAGATCCCCTGTGTCTGCGGTGGGGAACATGGAGCAAGAAACTGTGACACCACTATAATAAGACACCTACAATATGTAGGTGATAGGAACTGTTTTCTGTTCAGTTATTTCACAGGTACAGTTAGGCAAATGTTCTAGGTAAAAACTGCCATTTGCCTAGAATGTATCTGACTGCAGAATTGCCGACTGTCTGCTTTTAAAGCTGAGTACTGTAAGTACTTACACTGTAACAGCATGTTATTAAATATATATATCTGTAGCTAAAAAGTCACAACATATGCAGGCAAAATGTCTTTTTTAACACAAAGCCATTTTTTATTTTTAAGGGAGACCCCAACCTCAATTTTATAAAAAAAATATATATAATGTGATGTTTCAAACAATTGTTTAAAGGATAGACCAAACATAATTGAAAAATAAGTGGTTTATCTTTATTTGTTTTAATAAAACACAATGAAGTAACAGGAATGAGCACTGAGTAACAGGAATGAGCACTGAGTAACAGGAATGAGCACTGAGTAACAGGAATGAGCACTGAGTAACAGGAATGAGCACTGAGTAACAGGAATGAGCACTGGGTCACAGGAATGAGCACTAAGTAACAGGAATGAGCACTGAGTAACAGGAATGAGCACTGAGTAACAGGAATGAGCACTGAGTAACAGGAATGAGCACTGGGTCACAGGAATGAGCACTGAGTAACAGGAATGAGCACTGAGTAACAGGAATGAGCACTGAGTCACAGGAATGAGCACTGAGTCACAGGAATGAGCACTGAGTCACAGGAATGAGCACTGAGTAACAGGAATGAGCACTGAGTCACAGGAATGAGCACTGGGTCACAGGAATGAGTGTTTGTGTGTGTGAGAATAACTTGATGTCACAGAACTTCCTTCAATTAAACAAAGATAAAACAGAGGTCATTATATTTGGCAAAAAATATCTTAGTCAATATAGCAACATAAAAGCAGTAACAATTGTGTGTGTGTGTATGTGAACATGTGCTTGTGTGTGTGGGGTGGGAGAGAGAAGGTGTGAGTATCGCTCCTCCCCCTGCAGCATGTGTGTCTGGCTCCTGCCTCTGCACAGCTTGGGTTCTCCATCTTCCTCTACAAAAGGCAAGAAAGACAACAAATACAAAAAGCTGAGCATATTAAACAGATCCTCAGATCTCTACATTGACTGCCAGTACCTAATATTAACTTGAAAATACATATAAAACACAACATTCCCCTGTAAACACGACATATTAATTTTTTTATTTTATTTAGAACTGCAATAAAAGAATGATCAAAAACAATCTCTAGTTTGGCCCAGACTTCGTTGTCAGTTTCCATGTAACGAGCTGTGACTTGCCTCGCTGGTGGAAAGGTACACAGGATGTCTTGAAACGGGTACCAAAGGAATGTCTTCGCGGGCTGGCCAGCAAAACCTGTTGGCCCCTATCCTTTTCATACAACAAACAGTGTGTGTTTGTCTGTGATGATGCCAGGGTACCATTGACCGTCGTACTTCAGCACACACCATTTGCCAACAACCAGGACTTTGCCACTGATTTTCGGTGGTCGTGGGAGCCTTCTGTCAATTAAATGTGAAATGCTTTGCATTAAAGCACTCACAGTTCAGATGTTGTCTTGCTGTGAACAAACAGCTGACGTCCCTGTAGGTCAGCTCTCCATGGCCTAGGGTTACTGCCTGACGCATCTTCATCGTAGATGGAACTAGTGGCACATCCTCGGGCATCTCTGACACTGCTCTGTTGACTGCTTCCTCTTCCACAAAAACAACTTGATTGCTGTATCTGTCTTGCTCAACACAGAAAACAGCTCTGAAGCATCAGGGATATCTGTCACCTTGCTGACAAGACTATCAGCCATCCTCTTCAGGGCCCTACCACTCCATCCAGGGCACACTTTCCGGGGCTTGCCTCAAAGAAATTCCACGATCCAGCACTGAATCCTCTTCTGAACAGCTTAGTACAAAACAGGAAATAATTCCCTTGCTGCTTATGCTGAGTTCAAGGGCCATCACTGTAAAAATGGACAGTGGAGACCTCTGGATGTGCACTCTACAAATAATCAGGCACTGGTGATAAGTGCTGCCAGATTGCTGGTGGGCCCTTCTGTCTGGAGGGGGACACTGTGCAGAAGGACACTGGTCGGGGGGTATGTATGCACATAAAGCACACCTGTGTGCAATGTTGCCTGATGGTGTGATGCTCTGAAGTGGACCGTCTGTATTTCTGTACTTATAGAGGTAATTTTCGGAAAAGTCCAGATGAATTAAGCATTCATGTGCTTTCAAGCCTTGTTTCAGTGCCCTGTAGTGGGTAAACTGATTCTTGATGTTGTAAGTGTGACTCTTAAACTTGCGCAGCATCAGGTTCAGCTGTTCCAGCAGTTGGTCCTGGGTGGGTCTGGAACTCTTTTTGTGATGGTGGATGTTCTGCCATTGGGGTCATTCTTGTGCTCCTTATCCACAATTGCCCACTGGACATAAGTAACTTCATTCTTATCGTTGTATATATTGGCCTGAGACGGGGCCAGAGAGGTCCTTGCACACCGCACATGCACATCATGCACATCATGCTGCGTGTGATGGATTTTAGAAGTTCATCAGGATTGAAAGTGTTGATGATCTTCAGGTGGTGCAGTTTCTGTACGATAAACTGAGATTTTCGTGCTGCTTGCACATGCAAGTCTCCCGGTCACTTGGGTGAACAACCCAAAAGGGGTGTAGTGAGCAGAAGAGGGGAGTATGAGATCAACCCATCACGTTCTGCTAAAAACTTCACGTAGATTTGTCATCGTGTTCAAAAGGAACCTCTTCTGATTTTCTTCTGGGTGAGGGTCTGCCACTTCCCAGTCGTAATTCGACTGACATCATCGCTGGTGTAAATATCTCTGACATTGTTTATGAAGCCATCTACCACCCCATTGTTTCTCTTCCTTTGGTAGTTTAAGTTTAGTTCTGCATTCTTCGCATTCATCAGTAACCTTTTCTTTTAAAACCCAAATGAACCTTGGGGGAGAGACGTTGCAGCCTATATTTTTTATATGTTTTCCTGTCACTATCTTTGAGATGAGTTGCCTTTCCCTTTCTCCCTGTGAGTTTCTGTACCTCTGCCGGATGTCCTCCACTAAGGCCTCATGGAAGAGAAAAGTATTTTGTATTGTAGCACATGGTAGCTGTCTCATTTGTTTGTCAATTTTTGTACGTGGAGATGGATTATTCTGTTTCATACGCAGAATTTCTTCCTTATACCCATCCTTTTTTTCAGGTTTGTGTCTGTAGCTGGTTTTGTAGCTCTTCAGTTTGTTTCTGGGGCTGCTTTTGTAGCTCTTCAGTTTGTTTCTGGAGCTTCTCTGATGTCTTTCACCTCCTTTTAAGCCCTTAATCTTTTTGCCTAAAACACACAAGTACATCACAATTATCATAGTTAAGCACTTCATCGATTGGCTCCCTGTAAGTAATGTGTTCACATTGTAAAACTGAAAACACCTTCAGTAATTCCAACTGTGAAACTTAAAATCAAGAGAATAGTATTATAATGAATCAATGTATATACCAGATACACATTTCATTCAAAACTTCTCACTCCTGTTACTATTATTCAGTCCTGTTACCCTTCATATGAGTAACAGGACTGAAAGTAACAGGACTGAGTTTTTAGTATAGCATTTTCAAATATATGAAATGTAGCCACATGGCATCGATGCTAATAACACGATAACACTTAGCACTTTCAAGTGGTTTACCAAAACTATCTTTAAAAAACAAACATTCTCAATCATACTTACAAAATGATACAAAATACAGAAAAAAAGAGTGAGAAAACATACTTACTTTTGGTCTTCCCATGACCTTCTGGAGACTCAAATGATGCTACTTCCGGTTGATCATGTGACTTGTGGAATGTCCCACATTTTTAGAGGGGGGAATGTGTCAGGGTAACGGGACAATGTTTTCCAAAATGAAGGAGAAGCAAGAGAGAGCTAGAGAGCGATTTTGTCTTTTTTTCACTTCAGTATCACTTACTAAGCTAGGAAATTCAGCAGGATTTGCAGGTTTTCCTACTTACAAAGCATGTAGAGGTCTGTCATTTTTATCATAGGTACACTTCAACTGTGAGAGACGGAATCTAAAACAAAAATCCAGAAAATCACATTGTATGATTTTTAAGTAATTAATTTGCATTTTATTGCATGACATACCTATTTGATCACCTACCAACCAGTAACAATTCCGGCTCTCACAGACTTTAAGAAGCTCTCCTGTTCTTCACTCATTACCTGTATTAACCTGTTTGAACTCGTTACCTGTATAAAAGACACCTGTCCACACACTCAATCAAACAGACTCCAAACTCTCCACAATGGCCAAGACCAGAGAGCTGTGTAAGGACATCATGGATAAAATTGTAGACCTGCACAAGGCTGAGATGGGCTACAGGACAATAGGCAAGCAGCTTGGTGAGAAGGCAACAACTGTTGGCGCAATTATTAGAAAATGGAAGAAGTTCAAGATGACGGTCAATCACCCTCGGTCTGGGGTTGCATGCAAGATCTCACCATGTGGGGCATCAATGATCACGAGGAAGGTGAGGGATCAGCCCAGAACTACACGGCAGGACCTGGTCAATGACCTGAAGAGAGCTGGGACCACAGTCTAAAAGAAAACCATTAGTAACACACTACGCCGTCATGGATTAAAATCCTGCAGCGTACGAAAGGCCCCCCTGCTAAAGCCAGCGCATGTCCAGGCCCTTCTGAAGTTTGCCAATGACCATCTGAATGATCCAGAGGAGGAATGGGAGAAGGTCATGTGGTCTGATGAGACAAAAATAGAGCTTTTTGGTCTAAACTCCACTCGTCGTGTTTGGAGGAAAAAGAAAGATGAGTCCAACCCCAAGAACACCATCCCAACCGTAAAGCATGGAGGTGGAAACGTCATTCTTTGGGGATGCTTTTCTGCAAAGGGGACAGGACGACTGCACCGTATTGAGGGGAGGATGGATGGGGCCATACATCGCGAGATCTTGACCAACAACCTCCTTCCCTCAGTAAGAGCATTGAAGATGGGTCGTGGCTGGGTCTTCCAGCATGACAACGACCCGAAACACACAGACAGGGCAACTAAGGAGCGGCTCCGTAAGAAGCATCTCAAGGTCCTGGAGTGGCCTAGCCAGTCTCCA
This sequence comes from Oncorhynchus gorbuscha, assembly GCF_021184085.1. Taxonomy (NCBI): domain Eukaryota; kingdom Metazoa; phylum Chordata; class Actinopteri; order Salmoniformes; family Salmonidae; genus Oncorhynchus; species Oncorhynchus gorbuscha. The sequence continues at coordinate 32,875,731 of NC_060185.1, forward strand.
GACCTGAACCCAATAGAAAATCTTTGGAGGGAGCTGAAAGTCTGTATTGCCCAGCGACAGCCCCGAAACCTGAAGGATCTGGAGAAAGTCTGTATGGAGGAGTGGGCCAAAATCCCTGCTGTAGTGTGTGCAAACCTGGTCATGAACTACAGGAAGCGTATGATCTCTGTAATTGCAAACAAAGGTTTCTGTACCAAATATTAAGTTCTGATTTTCTGATGTATCAAATACTTATGTCATGCAATAAAATGCTAATTAATTACTTAAAAATCATACAATGTGATTTTCCTGATTTTTATTTTAGATTCCGTCTCTCACAGTTGAAGTGACCCTATGATAAAAATGACAGAACTCTACATGCTTTGTAAGTAGGAAAACCTGCAAAACCGTCAGTGTATCAAATACTTGTTCTCCCAACTGGGAAGATTTGTTGACTATGACGTTACTTTAGTTATGGTGACAACGACGTAGGCTGTATGTAGCAGTTATGACATGGTTTGGCTTGGAAATGTTTTTTAGTCTGGTCACATACAGCTGATGTGTTGTGCATTGAAGTCCACAAACAAAGGGAAAAGGTGAGAGGAAGCGAGTGCATAGATGTGAGAAGGAACACAACATGGCTGCTATGAATGTGAACAGTGTTTACGCGTGACCAGGGGTGTATTTATTCTGCCGATTCCGCTGAAAAACATTTCTTAAACGGAAGCAAGTGGAACGAAACAGAGATAAACATACATGTACCTGAATTTGTCCAACAGAAACTCTTGTTTGCAACTGTGGGACTAATAATTACACCCTAGATCAGCTAGGTGCATGCAAGAGTGTGTGCAAGGCGGTATTGAATGTGTCGCATCTTCAAGATGGTTCTGACCTTTATTTCCTGTGTTTTGTATTTAGTTAGTATGGTCAGGGCGTGAGTTGGGTGGGCAGTCTATGTTTGTTTTTCTATGATTTGGGTATTTCTATGTTTCGGCCTAGTATGGTTCTCAATCAGAGGCAGGTGTCATTAGTTGTCTCTGATTGAGAATCATACTTAGGTAGCCTGGGTTTCACTGTGTGTTTGTGGGTGATTGTTCCTGTCTCTGTCTTTGCACCAGATAGGACTGTTTTGAGTTTTCACATTTCTTGTTTTTTGTAGTCAGTTGTTCATGTTTACCTTAACATATTAAAAAGAACCATGGACACTTACCACGCCGCGTATTGGTCCTCTGATCCGTTTCACCTCTCCTCTTCGGAAGAAGAGGAGGAAATTCATTACATATAGGGGCAATTTGAGAATAATGTAGTAGCCTAAACCTATCGATGTGACATTGAACTGGGTGAATGGAATATGAATGACAGTCATCCAATTTGCTGTAATAGAAATAAGGCCATACTCATGAAAAAAATAAACGGTCCTCCCTCATCTTAAATGGCACTGACCTCCACTGGTATGTAGGTTATCCATCGGTAGTCACTCTCAAGGGCCTGTGTAATGTACTGCTATAGCTGTACTGTGTCATGCTGTTCCTGTCGTGTTAACAGAGACCCTGTAGAGCCCCCTGCTGCTGGCACAGGACACAGGTATTACCATAACACCCCTGGACAGGCAGTTACATGGCCAAGACCAAGGTCAAAGACCATCTAGACACAACAAAGCCACCCACCCAGCTTCTCTCATCAGCCTGTTCTTTATTTATTTCTAGAGATGGATAATTAGTCATCTACGTCTGCTAAATGACTTAAATGTAAATGTAAATGTAAATGTAAATCTACTTATGTTGTTGGTAATACTGTGGGATATTTATTCTTCACCTGATATAGAGTCCAGGTAATGCTTTGTTACTGAGTTTCACTGTAATTGGATGTAGTATACACGCACACACGCACACACACACGCACACACGCACACACACACACACACACACACACACACACACACACACACACACACACACACACACACACACACACACACACACACACACACACACACACACACACACACACACACACACACACACACACACACACACTCTCTCATTAGGAGAGTGTTCATGCTAGCCGGGGTAGAAGCTGAGGATATACTGTGGTATGCCATCAAAGCAGAACAGACCTTCAGAGAGCCTATTTGTAAGAAGACAAGGGCTCCTTGGCTACTCGCTCTCTGCCTCTGTGTAACACTTCTAACAAAAGTGGGCTTAAAGTTGTGTTCAACCGACAGCAAGCCTGTCAGCCTATTCCTACAGTACATGAATGAACCTCTTCAACAATACAACTAAGAGAATTGTATCAAGGCCATTTACATTGAAGACTGCTGATTAAAACAAAAAACTGTTAGAATCAGATTTTGGTTCCGTCCCAAATGGCACCGTATTCCCTATATACTGCACTACTTTTGACCAGAGCCCTATGGGCCCAAGCAGTGCACTACATTTGGGACACAATGTCTATCATCCTTTCTCCCATCCATTTCTGTAGTGTCTGATTCTACAGATTTACATAGTAATGTGCTGATGAAGAGATGCCTAGCTAGCTGCCATTAACAGGATCTATCCATTAGGAGTGGCGTGGTGTGAGAGAGGAGATGGGGCTGATTGAACAGATAAGCCCCTAAGCCAGCATCAGCAAGCCAGCATCCCTCCTCAAAGCCAAGAAGGTTACACTATCTCACATTCCCTCTCACTTCATCTGATGTCACAGAGTGGGCAAGACTGAAATAGGCTCTAACTTCATCTGATGTCACAGAGTGGGCAAGACTGAAATAGGCTCTAACTTCATCTGATGTCACAGAGTGGGCAAGACTGAAATAGGCTCTAACTTCAGAGACGGTTCGATTCCAGGCTGTATCACAATTGGGAGTCCTATAGGGCGGCGCACAATTGCCCCAGTGTAGTCCGGGTTAGGGTTTGGCCGGGGTAGGCCGTCATTGTAAATAAGATTTTGTTCTTAACTGGCTTGCCTAGTTAAATAAAAGTTAAATAAAAACAATTTAAATATTTAAAAAATGACGGGGCACACAGTTTAGAAAGCTAACGAGGGAGAAGCAGAGACATAGACAGAAGGAGAGGGAGAGGCCGAGGGAGGGGAAAAGGGAGGGCAGAGGGAGAGGCAGGGGAGATGCAGGGGGAGGGGCAGAGGGAGAGGCGGAGGGAGGGGCAGAGGGAGAGGCAGGGGGAGGGGCAGAGGGAGAGGAAGGGGGAGGGGCAGAGGGAGAGGCAGGGGAGATGCAGTGGGAGGGGCAGAGGGAGAGGCAGGGGAGATGCAGAGGCAGAGGCAGGAGGAGATGCAGGGGGAGGGGCAGAGGGAGAGGCAGGGGAGATGCAGAGGCAGAGGCAGGAGGAGATGCAGGGGGAGGGGCAGAGGGAGAGGCAGGGGAGATGCAGAGGCAGAGGCAGGAGGAGATGCAGGGGGAGAGGCAGAGGCAAACCACAATGTGAGCTTAATTAGGCAGAGATGTGCGGAGTAGACTGAGAGCTGCTGCTCCCTGGCTGTGTGCTGTGAATGGACAGAAAATGAGTGGTCTCCTTGTCCTCAGGTCACTGTCAGGTCAAACTCCCTGTCCCGCCCTGTCCTCAGCTAAAGTAATACAAGACCAATGTCACATGAGATTGAGTTGTTTATTAGTTTAGCTGTAGACAATGTTTTGTATATCTTCAACTGTCACAGAGGAAATGCGTCTGGTCGCAGGAAAATAAATCAACTGGTTCACATCCTCTTTTCTGTGTTCTAAAAGGGTTCTTCAGCTGTCCCTATAAGATAACTATTTTTGGGTCCAGGTAAAAGAACCCTTTTGGGTTCCAGGTAGACGAACCCTTTTGGGTTCCATGTAGAACCCTGTGGAAAGGTTCTACACGAAACCCAAAAGAGTTATACCTCGAACCAAAAGGGTTCTACCTGGAACCAAAAAGGGTTCTTTTTAGGTCCTAGATAGCATCTTTCTTTCAAAGAGTGTAAATGGAGCAGAAATTGAGAAATGTGGCAATAACTCGCACACAGCCACCCAGTAGAGACCCATGGGATGTTGTTCCTTTAAATATTTCATCCCTGGCCATTGCTGTGCCATGCAGGGAGGCAGGCAGGAAGATGTCAAGCTGCTGAGGAAACACCACAGCCCTCACATCTATTTAAACTCTCGCCTCCAGTCATTGTCTCTCACCAACGGCAATCACTACACCAGACAGACAGACGGATGGAAATCTCAGGGTGCATCCCGAACGGCACCCTATTCTCTACTGATCTAAAGTTGTGCACTATGTGGGAATAAGGTGCCATTTGGGACTCAATCTCAGAACCCAGTCTGCCAGCTCCCAGTCAACACATACCAATTAGTGGAAATATATACACAAACATTCTCACAGGCATATCAATGAAAAAGAGCTATGCAAAATAAAGTGACATTCTACCAAAGACAATATATGCAGCAGGGAGCTGAAAAATGTGTGCATTTGTCTCAAAGGATTCCCCTCGGAAAGACTGACAGCTTTAAATGCAACATGAAAAGATTAGTCTCTGCACAGCCAGCAGCCTGACACATACAGTACTGCCTACAATCACCCGAACAGAACAGAGATGCTGCTTCGGGTTCCTCCTCAGAATGGGGCAAAAACTCAAGATAGTCTGCAGATTCCTTTGGTCTTCACCTCGCCAAGGTCTTCATTACTTAACGGATGTGATTTAAAGAAGAGGATTCAAAGAGAGTGAACGCCTCTTTAAGCTCATGTGTGATGGAAGACTTGCAGGCCGCCATCCTCATCTGCATTCAATGCAGCCAGCCACAGTAACTACTGTAACTGTAGCTGATTTATTGAACGGGGCAAGATTGACAAGCAGGCAGCAGCTTATTCTGGAGGTAACAGCTTCCACATTCGTCTCATCTTCAATTTAGTTCCCTCTATTCCACAACCAGATAAACGCACAGGAGCCCAATAATAAACAACAGCCGTTAATTAGGTAAACAGATCATAGTGAGTCATCAAAAATCATTTTCCTTTCCACACTAATGGAATTCAAACCAGTCACTGGCATCTGTTTCATCTTTCTTTCTCTGTCTGCTGAATAGAGCTAGGGGCTTCAGGGGCTTCAGGGTTCTTCAGGGTTCTTCAGGGTGCTTCAGGGTTCTTCAGGGTTCTTCAGGGGCTTCAGGGTTCTTCAGGGGCTTCAGGGTTCTTCAGGGGGCTTCAGGGGTAGATCAAGATTATGAGTTTAGTATTCCACATGCCTCGAAAGGCTGGGAAATGTCAGTGGCAAGCTAATTAACATCGCAACTTCTGCTTAAAGGCTACCTGCTCGATATAATTTCCAATTTAACCTTCAACAGAATTGGCAGCCTGGTATCTCTGGCCCGACGTCGCAGTTGATTCATTTGACTCCCAAGGCCGAGATCTGTGAATTGGAAATGGTCACTTGGGTATTCTGCCATGCCTCCTTAAAAATGACAAACATGTCTAAACGGTGCACTGTCATTCTGACTGTCAGACTAAATCGCTAGGGGGCTGAATTCACCGCAATAGAAATGCTATCAAATAGAGCCCACATATCACAAGCTACTATTGCTTTATAACCATCATGATTCTCCACTGTGCTTCAGCTATACAGCTCAGCAACGGGGGGCAGCGCTGAGACAATCTGAAAGGGATGAAAGGCCAATACAAACTGCTCTTCAATGCCAAACAGAAAGCAAAAATCAAAATCAGAAAATTTAAGAAATGTTAGAAATGTCAAGATTTTTACCCCCCTTGATTGACTCACTTGGAGACGAGGGAGAAGGCCTCGGCACACACAGCTGGGCAGGCCACTAGCTTGATCATCACATGTTCTGCAGCGGCCTGGAAGTGTGCCCGGGCCACCTTCTCCAGCACGGAGGACAGCGTGGTAGCATCACCAGTTTTGGTGCCAGGGTCTCCCCCTGCCGTATCCAGGATGTTCCCACCATGCATCACCAGCAGCAACACGTGGGTCTTACACTGGGTCTTCTGTAGAGTGGAGAAGAGGAAGAAGTAACCAATGAGGGGTAAGGAGGTAGAAAAGAGGAGGATGTGAGAGGAGAGGAGAGAGAAGTGGATTAGTGGTATAAGCCAAGAGTCCTGGACCTGCATTCATATATACTATAGATAACAGAGACACCTCATGAGCAGCCAGAGTAGTTATGCTGGTTATTTATATATCAGAGTTTATATTGTGATTCTCCTACCTCCATGTCCTCTAACCCGTCAATGCTGCTCTGAGGGACACAGCGAGGACGCCCCAGGCGATAGAGGCTCTCTACAGATTTAAGATAGGAGATATGGAGAGAGAGAGAGAGAGAGAGAGAGAGAGAGAGAGAGAGAGAGAGAGAGAGAGAGAGAGAGAGAGAGAGAGAGAGAGAGAGAGAGAGAGAGAGAGAGAGAGAGAGAGAGAAATAGATAAAGAAATAGAGAGGAAGAAAGATATAAAGATACAGAAAGGAGAGATTGCGAGAGGAAGAGAGTGAGAGAGATAAAGAAAGGAAAGACAGAGAGGAAGAGCGAGAGAAAGGAATGAGAAATGATGGCGAGAGGGAGAAAAGTCATTACATAAGCCACTTCACACAGATGCACTGATAACGGAATGATTATTGATCTCAGGAGCTAACCAATTTCAGTATTACTAAAGCCTTAACTTTTCTCTTTATTCTTTCCATAACTGGGAGATGGGCCCCAAATACTGCACGCCCTTAAGCTCAACTCTCCTAAGCACATACTCCAGAAAAGTCAATACTGACTCATCACACAGAATCCTGCCATATCCAGACATATGGTTCTGTCACGATCACCGTAGCTGCCTGGCACTGTCATATTTTGGATCTTGGCTTGTCAGAAACAGTCGAAACAATGCAAATACACCTTGGGATGAGGAAGGACGAAAGAGAGTTATGGTTATTTTCCCAACCACCTGTACGGTGTGTCTACCTGTGTTCCTGTGTGAAGTGTGGCAAGCCATTGGCTCCTGGCCAAACTCATTATCCTCCCTGAAGCCTCTGCATGCTCTGTCATCTTATTCCTGAGCTTCCCTCCCTCCCTCCCTCCCTCCCTCCAGCTCTCTCTCTTGGCTCTGTGATTTACTCACTGCTTGTTTATCTGTTCTCCCCCGGCTGGTAGCATCTGCCAGGGGAGGCTTTCACACACTTACAGCCTGTCAGTTCCCAGCCCACAGCCTGTCATCTCCCAGCATGTCAGTTCCCAGCCCACAGCCTGTCATCTCCCAGCATGTCAGTTCCCAGCCCACAGCCTGTCATCTCCCAGCATGTCAGTTCCCAGCCCACAGCCTGTCATCTCCCAGCATGTCAGTTCCCAGCCCACAGCCTGTCATCTCCCAGCATGTCAGTTCCCAGCCCACAGCCTGTCATCTCCCAGCATGTCAGTTCCAAGCCCACAGCCTGTAAGCTCCCAGCCCACAGCCTGTCAGTTCCCAGCCCACAGCCTGTCATCTCCCAGCCCACAGCATGTCAGTTCCCAGCCCACAGCCTGTCATCTCCCAGCATGCCAGTTCCCAGCCCACAGCCTGTCATCTCCCAGCATGTCAGTTCCCAGCCCACAGCCTGTCATCTCCCAGCATGTCAGTTCCCAGCCCACAGCCTGTAAGCTCCCAGCCCACAGCCTGTCAGTTCCCAGCCCACAGCCTGTCATCTCCCAGCCCACAGCATGTCAGTTCCCAGCCCACAGCCTGTCATCTCCCAGCATGCCAGTTCCCAGCCCACAGCCTGTCATCTCCCAGCATGTCAGTTCCCAGCCCACAGCCTGTCATCTCCCAGCATGTCAGTTCCCAGCCCACAGCCTGTCAGTTCCCAGCCCACAGCCTGTCATCTCCCAGCATGTCAGTTCCCAGCCCACTGCCTGTCATCTCCCAGCCCACATCCTGTCAGTTCCCAGCCCACAGCCTGTCATCTCCCAGCCCACAGCATGTCAGTTCCCAGCCCACAGCCTGTCATCTCCCAGCATGTCAGTTCCCAGCCCACAGCCTGTCATCTCCCAGCATGTCAGTTCCCAGCCCACAGCCTGTCAGCTCCCAGCCCACAGCCTGTCAGTTCCCAGCCCACAGCCTGTCAGTTCCCAGCCCACAGCCTGTCAGCTCTGAGCCCACAGCCTGTCAGTTCCCAGTCCACAGCCTGTCATCTCCCAGCATGTCAGTTCCCAGCCCACAGCCTGTCATCTCCCAGCATGTCAGTTCCCAGCCCACAACCTGTCAGTTCCCAGCCCACAACCTGTCAGCTCCCAGCCCACAACCTGTCAGCTCCCAGCCCACAGCCTGTCAGCTCCCAGCCCACAGCCTGTCAGCTCCCAGCCCACAACCTGTCAGCTCCCAGCCCACAGCCTGTCAGCTCCCAGCCCAAAGCCTGTCAGTTCCCAGCCCACAGCCTGTCATCTCCCAGCCCACAGCATGTCAGTTCCCAGCCCACAGGCTGTCATCTCCCAGCATGTCAGTTCCCAGCCCACAGCCTGTCATCTCCCAGCCCACAGCATGTCAGTTCCCAGCCCACAGGCTGTCATCTCCCAGCATGTCAGTTCCCAGCCCACAGCCTGTCATCTCCCAGCATGTCAGTTCCCAGCCCACAGCCTGTCATCTCCCAGCATGTCAGTTCCCAGCCCACAGCCTGTCAGCTCCCAGCCCACAGCCTGTCAGTTCCCAGCCCACAGCATGTCATCTCCCAGCCCACAGCATGTCAGTTCCCAGCCCACAGCCTGTCATCTCCCAGCATGACAGTTCCCAGCCCACAGCCTGTCATCTCCCAGCATGTCAGTTCCCAGCCCACAGCCTGTCAGCTCCCAGCCCACAGCCTGTCAGTTCCCAGCCCACAGCCTGTCAGCTCTCAGCCCACAGCCTGTCAGTTCCCAGCCCACAGCCAGTCATCTCCCAGCATGTCAGTTCCCAGCCCACAGCCTGTCATCTCCCAGCATGTAAGTTCCCAGCCCACAACCTGTCAGTTCCCAGCCCACAACCTGTCAGCTCCCAGCCCACAACCTGTCAGCTCCCAGCCCACAACCTGTCAGCTCCCAGCCCACAGCCTGTCAGCTCCCAGCCCACAACCTGTCAGCTCCCAGCCCACAACCTGTCAGCTCCCAGCCCACAGCCTGTCAGCTCCCAGCCCACAGCCTGTCATCTCCCAGCCCACAGCATGTCAGTTCCCAGCCCACAGCCTGTCAGCTCCCAGCCCATAGCCTGTCAGCTCCCAGCCCACAGCCTTTCCTACCCTGCCTGCCTGACATTCCTGCCTGTCTGTCTGCTTGCATGCCAGCCACTCTGTCTCCAGCCACTTCTTGCCTCCTGCCTGCCTCCCCCTCCAACTTAACACTCAGGACACCCACTGCACTATTCTGGCCAAAAGGTTAGCTACAGCAAATCAATTGAGAAGTTTCTTTGTAAGTGGGAGGTGGAATAACATTGGACCAGTACAGGGAGCACAGTACCAGATTAGTCATACATTTAAAATGAATGTGTGATCAGAGGTTCTCTGCATATTTACAAAGAAGTCTTTCTGCTACTTACGTAACATTAATTGCAACCAAAACAAACCTCTCAATTATTGAGTAGCATGGAGTAACAGAATGGGTTGAGTGAACCCAACACACAGTCCCTAGTGATCTTCAACTTGCTTTTAAATTGGTGAACGAATTTTCAATTAGGTACAACCCTGAAAGCTATGCTAAAATATAGCCTTGGTAGACAGGGGAGGCTTTTGTGTAAGTGTCAGTGGAAGCTACATACAGTACAAGCACAGCTGGTTGTAGACAGACAGAAGCCTACTTTACTATAAACAAGACATATTTTATTAATGTTGAAGTGCATTGACGTAATCCTATTTGTGACAGGGAAGCTGAGTGGTGAAAAGCAGTTTCCTGCGGTCCTCTGTAAGCCTCTCCTGCAGCTTGACAGCCTAGCTAACAGCAGGGGATCCATCCAGGTTACCAAGAGAGTCTAACTCTCCCTCCCTCTTTCTTATACTTTTTAACTTTCTTTTTATCTCTCCCTCACTCTCTCTCACAGCGCCGTCCCTCTCTCGTGTTGTGCCAATCAATATGTGCATTACAAGGCTCAGAGGCACATATGGTCACTGTCTGCCTCTCTCACTAAACTAATGCATTTGCCCAGAAAGCCATCTCTAGACTCCTCCAAGTCAGGAGCTAAGGGTGCCAGAACTCAGAAGCAATGTCTGTTGTCACCACCACATCTCAACCACACTCTCAAAGCCGTCATATTCACTTCAGTTTCCGACTCTTGAGTCATTTAATAGTGCAGTTTTTTAAAAATTGACATTTGGTTTGTTTGCTAGTACTAAATGTGGACATTTTTCATTTAGTAAAATGTTGTATAATAAATTGAATCATGGAAATAGTGTTCTGTAGGACAACCATAACCAATATTAGTTTAATATTTAATAGTGTGAATAAACTGTAAACAAATAAGAATATGAGAGAGAGAGAGAGAGACAGACAGACAGACAGACAGACAGACAGACAGACAGACAGACAGACGGGAGAGGGGTGAGACAGACAGACAGACAGACAGACAGACAGACAGACAGACAGACAGACAGACAGACAGACAGACAGACAGACAGACAGACAGACAGACAGACAGACAGACAGACAGACAGACAGACAGACAGACAGACAGACAGACAGACAGACAGACAGACAGACAGACGGGAGAGGGGAGAGGGGAGAGACAGACAGACAGACAGACAGACAGACAGACAGACAGACAGACAGACAGACAGACAGACAGACAGACAGACAGACAGACAGACAGACAGACAGACAGACAGACAGACAGACAGACAGACAGACAGACAGACAGACAGACAGACAGACAGACAGACAGGAGAGGGGAGAGGGGAGAGGGGAGAGAGAGAGACAGACAGACAGACAGACAGACAGACAGACAGACAGACAGACAGACAGACAGACAGACAGACAGACAGACAGACAGACAGACAGACAGACAGACAGACAGAGAGGGGAGAGGGGAAGCAGTAGAAAAAGAGATCAGCAGGAAGAGATAAACTGGGAGAGAGAGAGAAGCAACAGGGGAAAAGGATATTGGCAGTATGTCAGTGCTAGCTTGTGAACGAAGGGTGAATTATTGATTTGCGTCCTGATCCCTCAGTGCCGTTCTGTCTTGGCCACTATGTCTTAGAATGTCATTCCTCCATACATTCAATGAAGGCATGTTGTTGTCATTCCATGTCTCCTGTCCCTGCCAATTGCAGAGTACTCTCGCCCTACAACTACTGCCACACTGACAGATTTCTATCAGCTTAGAGGCAGCAGAGAGAGCGAGTGAGAGAGAAAGCGAGAGAGAGAGAGAGAGAGACTCCTAACATTGACAATTTGCTGTGAGGCCAAAGACAGAAAGAGTGAGTTGACAGAATACAGATTTCCAATAAAAAAGTTGTACACACAAAATATATTTCCCAAAATATCACCAACAGGGCTATGTGATGTCAGCTCCACTTAGACTGAGGGTTTGTGAACTGTGAGGCTAACTCTTAGAGAGGCCTCACTGGAGAGGTAGACCCTGAGAAAACCTAGCCAGAACAACACTTAAAGGTGAGCCCTGTTTGACGACTAAGGCACTTAGTGCTGGAGGGAATGTATGAATTCAATGTGACAACTCACTCATCGCATGCCAACACTGTTTTGTGTAGAGCACTAAGCACCTTAACTACATTCACTTAGCTTGGTCCAGCCAGGGAATGCTAGCTATGCACTAGCCTCCCAATACCACAAACAGACATCACAATAGAATCACAATCAATTCTAACAAAGTTAGATTCCTTAACATGATTGCCAGTTTGCCACAGTCAATGAACTAGGGTTACGTAATACATTTTCCAGAGCATGTCGTTGTTAATTAACCATATATTGAACGAGTACAAATTAGGAAAATGAGTGATGGATAGAAACGGTTAGGAACCAGTCTGGGTCTGCATCAGAAATGGAACCCTATATGCACTGTCTACTCATGACTATGGCCCGCATCGGACTCTAGTGCACTGTAGTGCACTATATTGAATAGAGTGCCATTTTGGACACTGATCCTAATGAAAGCTTGTTTTCAGTATGATCTGACATGGAGCTGTGACCTCTGACCTGGCCCTGGAACAGTGGAGGTATGCAAACATCCAGCTTCGTCTGTTCATTAGGACTGGGAATGGCCATGGACCTCACTCTGTGATATTACACGATGCATCAAATCAATTCAAATGTTATTGGTCACATACACATGTTTAGCAGATGTTATTGCGAGTGTAGCAAAATGCTTACCTAACGCCAACAGTGCAGTAGTATCTAATAATTCTGCCGATTTGATATATATTGCGACTCGATACTGTGATCCAATAGCCCACATAGCCTAGGCTATAAACTCTATCGCTTGTTATCATTATCTCTGCTCTGCCTTTCTTTTTTGACACACTTTTATTATTCCAGACAGAGAAGGTCTTTGTCTCCCCAGCTCTCATGCTTTGAGTATTTTCTGTTTAAAGAGGGAAATAGCAATAAGGCAAAAATGGAAAAAGTAATTAAACAGGAATTAGCGTAAAAGGGAGATTGTCCCTGCTAGGGTAGCAATGTATTTAAAAAAGGACTTGGCTGGCCAGGGGCGAGAATGATGCAATGAGGAGAATACAGATGAGGATGGAGAGAAGATGCTATTCCCACTACATTTTTACATGTCTGAGAGCAGCTAGCTACAGAGTGTCGGTAGGGCTAGAGAGAGCAGCTAGCTACAGGGTGTAGGTAGGGCTAGAGAGAGCAGCTAGCTACAGGGTGTAGGTATGGCTAGAGACTGTAAGTCGCTTTGGATAAAAGCGTCTGCTAAATGGCATATATTATTATTATTAGAGAGCAGCTAGCTACAGGGTGTAGGTAGGGCTAGATAGAACAGCTAGCTAGAGGAGGTAGATAGGGATAGAGAGAGCAGCTAGCTACAGGGTGTAGGAAATGCTAGAGAGAGCAGCTAGCTACAGGGTGTAGGAAATGCTAGAGAGAGCAGCTAGCTACAGGGTGTAGATAGGGCTAGAGAGAGCATCTAGCTACAGGGTGTATATAGGGCTAGAGAGAGCAGCTAGCTACAGGGTGTAGATAGGGCTAGAGAGAGCAGCTAGCTACAGGGTGTAGATAGGGATAGAGAGAGCAGCTAGCTACAGGGTGTAGGTAGGGCTAGAGAGAGCAGCTAGCTACAGGACGTAGATAGGGATAGAGAGAGCAGCTAGCTACAGGATGTAGATAGGGATACAGAGAGCAGCTAGCTACAGTAGACAGGGATAGACAGAGCAGCTAGCTACGGAGTGTAGGTAGGGCTAGAGAGAGCAGCTAGCTACAGAGTGTAGGTAGGGCTAGAGAGAGCAGCTAGCTACAGGGTGTAGGTAGGGCTAGAGAGAGCAGCTAGCTAGAGGACGTAAATAGGGATAGAGAGAGCAGCTAGCTACAGAGTGTAGGTAGGGCTATAGAGAGCAGCTAGCTACAGGGTGTAGGTAGGGCTAGACAGAGCAGCTAGCTACAGGACGTAGATAGGGATAGAGAGAGCAGCTAGCTACAGGATGTAGATAGGGATAGAGAGAGCAGCTAGCTACAGTAGACAGGGCTAGAGAGAGCAGCTAGCTACAGTAGACAGGGCTAGAGAGAGCAGCTAGCTACAGGACGTAGATAGGGCTAGAGAGAGCAGCTAGCTACAGTAGACAGGGCTAGAGAGAGCAGCTAGCTACAGTAGACAGAGATAGAGAGAGCAGCTGGCTACAACACTCCTCTCTCTCAGTCCCATTCCAGAACCTCAAATTGTCTGGGGTGATAAATAACATGTGTGGTGCCATCATGAGAAGGGTGTGGACTCTCTGTGGACCATTCAGCTTCCACGCTTAAAACAATTCCTTTCATTTTGGTCTTATCTAAAAATATATGTACGGCACCAGTCAGAAGTTTGGACACACCTACTCATTCAAGGGTTTATCTTTATTTTGACTATTTTCTACATTGCATAATAATAGTGAAGAAATCAAAACTATGTAATAACACATATGGAATCATGTAGTAACCAGAAAAGTGTTAAACAAATCAAAATATACTTTATATTTCACATTCTTCAAAGTAGCAACACTTTGCCTTGATGACAGCTTTACGTCGAGGGTGACTGTTGTTGATGTGTGCAGAGGGTCCTTGGTTCGAGCCCAGGTTGGGGCAAGAGCTGTAAGCAATACTGTTACAATTAGTCATTTTACTTAGTCAACTTAAGTACTTCCTTAGTGCAGTGGTGGATAAAAGTATATAATTGTCATACTTGAGTAAAAGTAAAGATACCTTAATAGAAAATTACTCAAGTAAAATTGAAAGTCACCTAGTGAAATTCTACTAGAGTAAAAGTCAAAGTATTTGGTTTTAAATATATTTAAGTATCAAAAGTAATTCTAAAAGTATAAATCATTTCAAATTCCTTATAGTAAGCAAAACAGACGACACCATTTTCTAGTTTTTAACGTTTACCTATAGCCAGGGGCACACTCCAACATAATTTACAAACAATGCATTTGTGTTTAGTGAGCCTGCCAGATCAGAGGCAGTAGAGATGTTCTCTTGGTACGTGCTTGAAATGGACCCTTTTCCTATCTGGCTAAACATGAAAAATGTACTTTTGGGCCTCAAGGGAAAAGTATGGAGTAAAAAGTACATGATTTTCTTTAGGAATGTAGCGAAGTAAAAGTTTAAGTTAAAATACAGATACCCCAAATAACTAGGTAAGTAGTAATGACTTTACACCACCGCCTTAGTGTTGACACAGTGATGTAAGCTAATGGTTCGCAAGCCTGGCAGCACTGAGCCACTGTGACAACAGCCAAATCACAATCCACTGTTTTCTTGTTTTCCATACACTCCATAACTCCCAAAATATCAGTTATGTAATTAAGCTATTTTAGGCTGAGACTATGCATCAATCACAGAGTGAAGTGGAAAAACATAGCGATCTAATGTAGTCACAGCTGCGTTGCAGAAATATGCTGATAAGACCTTGTTTATCCAGGTGGAGCGGTGGAGAGGCCTAAAGACATGAGACAGATCTATAATGTTAGAAAGATAGGAGGGCTCTGTTTGTGGCTTCGCTGGGCAGGCTGTGGAGGGGGAACAGAGGACTGCTACAGTACATTAGAAGCAGGGATGCTACAGGGAAGCTTGTCAGTGCTGTTATCCATTTCTGTGACTCTATTATTGTAGAGAGCTGAGTGCTCATAGTGGGGGGTTTAAGATGGCTTTATTAATGTAAATTATTAATGCTTTATTAACAGATAGAGAGAGAAGATGAAGAAAGCAAGAAAAAGGGAAACAGAGCGAAATTGAAAGACAGACACTTTGACAGAGGGACTGAAAGAGCGATAGAGACAGAACATGACTAATAATAATAATAATAATAATAATAATAATATATGCCATTTAGCAGACGCTTTTATCCAAAGCGACTTACAGTCATGTGTGCATACATTCTACGTATGGGTGGTCCCGGGGATCGAACCCACTACCCTGGCGTTACAAGCGCCATGCTCTACCAATTGAGCTACAGAAGGACTAAGAGAGAGTGAGTTAGTGAAAGAGAAATTGAGAGATAGATACAAAGTAAAGTCAATGCCAGTGCTGGCTGCAGGGCCTGAGAATACTCTACATTCTCTTTTTTCTCAGGGAGGTTAGTCAGGCTGAGTTTGTGTGGCATAAAGCCTATGGACTTATATTAAGGGAATGGAATGTATATTAGTGTAAGGAGGCTGTTGTATTGGATTTACACTTTGTCCACCATGTCTCCTAAACATCTGAACCAAGAGTTTGATTTCAGACCATTTCTTACATGAATATGTTACGTTGGTTTGTCTTGCCATCCAGGTCTCCAATTGGTAATATTGTACATATGCATATATTCAATTTTTTGTGAGTACTACATGCCCATCTCATTGATATCAATTTATATGAGGTACGCAAGTTGTTATTGAAATAGGCACTGTAATTAAATCTACAACCACTGCATGTCCTGCGCTTAATGGTTATATGGGTGGTATTCCAACAGCTTCCAGAGTAAGCTTTTCTACTGTTGCCTAGGTATTAACTAGGACCGATTTGTATGTAAATAATATTGTATGACCATATGTGTCATGTTTGTCATTTATTATCTTGTCTTGTCCCTGTGCTTCCCATTCTATTCGTTTCCCTCTGCTGGTCTTATTTGGTTCTTTCCCTCCTTCTAGCCCTCTCTCTCCCCCTCCCTCTCTCACTCTCTCGCTCTCTCTTCTCTCTATCGTTCCGTTCCTGCTCCCAGCTGTTCCTATTCCCCTAATCATCATTTAGTCTTCCCACACCTGTTCCCGATCCTTTCCCCTGATTAGAGTCCCTATTTATTCCTTTGTGTTCCGTTCCTGTGCCGTCGGTTCCTTGTTTTGTATTCCATGCTGTGATTGCGTTTCGCCCTGTCCTGTCGTGTTTTTGCCGTGATTGTGTATCACCCTGTCCTGTCGTGTTTTGTGCCTTCTTCAGACGCTGCGTGTGAGCAGGTGTCTCAGTCGACTACGGCCTGCGCCTACCCGAGAGCGACCTGCAGTCTGTGGCCGCTTCTCCAGTTGTTTTCCCCTCTACAAATCTAGAGGATTTCAGTTATTCCGTTTTGAACATTAATAAACTCTGTTTCTGTTAAGTCGCGTTTGGGTCCTCTTTCACCTGCATGACAGAAGGAACCGACCAAGGAATGGACCCAGCGACTTCAGACGCTGTTTACACTGCCGTCAAGATCCAGGAGCCATGCTCGGCAGACACGAGCAGGAATTGTCTGCTGCTCGCCATGCCGTGGAGAACCTGGCCGCTCAGGTTTCCGACCTCTCTGGACAGTTCCAGAGTCTACGTCTCGTGCCACCTGTTACTTCCTGGCCTGCCGAGCCTCCAGAACCTAGGGTTAATAACCCACCTTGCTACTCCGGGCAGCCCACTGAGTGCCGCTCCTTTCTCACGCAGTGTGAGATTGTGTTCTCTCTCCAACCCAACACATACTCTAGAGAGAGAGCTCGAGTTGCTTACGTCATTTCACTCCTTACTGGCCGGGCTCGAGAATGGGGCACAGCTATCTGGGAGGCAAGGGCTGATTGCTCTAACAAATTCCAGAACTTTAAAGAGGAGATGATTCGGGTTTTTGACCGTTCAGTTTTTGGTGGGGAGGCTTCTAGGGCCCTGGCTTCCTTATGCCAAGGTGAACGGTCCATAACGGATTATTCCATTGAGTTTCGCACTCTTGCTGCCTCTAGTGAGTGGAACGAGCCGGCGCTGCTCGCTCGTTTTCTGGAGGGACTCCACGCAGTGGTTAAGGATGAGATTCTCTCCCGGGAGGTTCCTTCAGATGTGGACTCTTTGATTGCTCTCGCCAGCATAGAACGACGGGTAGATCTTCGTCACCGGGCTCGTGGAAGAGAGCTCGCAGCAACGGTGTTTCCCTGCTCCGCATCGCAACCATCTCCCTCCGCTGGCTTTGAGACTGAGCCCATGCAGCTGGGAGGGATTCGCATCTCGACTAAGGAGAGGGAACGGAGGATCACCAACCGCCTGTGCCTCTATTGCGGAGTTGCTGGACATTTTGTTAATTCATGTCCAGTAAGAGGCCAGAGCCCATCAGTAAGCGGAGGGCTACTGGTGAGCGCTACTACTCAGGTCCCTTCATCTAGATCTTGTACTACTATGTCGGTCCATCTACGCTGGACCGGTTGGTGCTACATGCAGTGCCTTGATTGACTCTGGGGCTGAGGGTTGTTTCATGGACGAAGCATGGGTTCAGAAACATAACATTCCTTTCAGACCGTTAGACAAGCCTACGCCCATGTTTGCCTTAGATGGTAGTCATCTTCCCAGTATCAAATTTGAGACACTACCTTTAACTCTCACAGTATCTGGTAACCACAGTGAGACTATTTCTTTTTGATTTTCCGTTCACCGTTTACACCTGTTGTTTTGGGTCATCCCTGGCTGAAGAAGTATGTCATAATCCTTCTATTAATTGGTCTAGTAATTCTATCCTATCCTGGAACGTTTCTTGTCATGTGAAGTGTTTAATGTCTGCCATCCCTCCCGTTTCTTCTCTCCCTACTTCTCAGGAGGAACCTGGCGATTTGACAGGAGTGCCGGAGGAATATCATGATCTGCGCACGGTCTTCAGTCGGTCCCTTGAGCCAACTCCCTTCCTCCTCACCGGTCGTATGATTGTAGTATTGATCTCCTTCCAGGGACCACGCCTCCTCGAGGTAGACTATACTCTCTGTCGGCTCCCGAACGTAAGGCTCTCGAGGATTATTTGTCTGTGTCTCTTGACGCCGGTACCATAGTGCCTTCTTCTTCTCCGGCCGGGGCGGGGTTCTTTTTGTTAAGAAGAAGGACGGTACTCTGCGCCCCTGCGTGGATTATCGAGGGCTGAATGACATAACGGTTAAGAATCGTTATCCGCTTCCCCTTATGTCATCAGCCTTCGAGATTCTGCAGGGAGCCAGGTGCTTTACTAAGTTGGACCTTCGTAACGCTTACCATCTCGTGCGCATCAGAGAGGGGGACGAGTGGAAAACGGCGTTTAACACTCCGTTAGGGCATTTTGAGTACCGGGTTCTGCCGTTCGGTCTCGCCAATGCGCCAGCTGTTTTTCAGGCATTAGTTAATGATGTTCTGAGAGACATGCTGAACATTTTTGTTTTTGTCTATCTTGACGATATCCTGATTTTTTCTCCGTCACTCGAGATTCATGTTCAGCACGTTCGACGTGTTCTACAGCGATTTTTTAGAGAATTGTCTCTACGTAAAGGCTGAGAAGTGCTCTTTTCATGTCTCCTCCGTTACTTTTCTCGGTTCCGTTATTTCCGCTGAAGGCATTCAGATGGATTCCGCTAAGGTCCAAGCTGTCAGTGATTGGCCCGTTCCAAGGTCACGTGTCGAGTTGCAGCGCTTTTAGGTTTCGCTAATTTCTATCGGCGTTTCATTCGTAATTTCGGTCAAGTTGCTGCCCCTCTCACAGCTCTTACTTCTGTCAAGACGTGTTTTAAGTGGTCCGGTTCCGCCCAGGGAGCTTTTGATCTTCTAAAAGAACTTTTACGTCCGCTCCTATCCTCGTTACTCCTGACGTCACTAGACAATTCATTGTCGAGGTTGACGCTTCAGAGGTAGGCGTGGGAGCCATTCTATCCCAGCGCTTCCAGTCTGATGATAAGGTTCATCCGTGCGCTTATTTTTCTCAGCCTGTCGCCATCTGAGCGCAACTATGATGTGGGTAACCGTGAACTGTTTATCCAGGTGGAGCGGTGGAGAGGCCTAAAGACATGAGACAGATCTATAATGTTAGAAAGATAGAGGGCCATCCGCTTAGCCCTAGGCGAATGGCGACAGTGGTTGGAGGGGGCGACCGTTCCTTTTGTCGTTTGGACAGACCATAAGAACCTTGAGTACATCCGTTCTGCCAAACGACTTAATGCCCGTCAAGCTCGTTGGGCGTTGTTTTTCGCTCGTTTGAGTTTGTGATTTCTTACCGTCCGGGTAGCAAGAACACCAAGCCTGATGCCTTATCCCGTCTGTTTAGTTCTTCTGTGGCTTCTACTGATCCCGAGGGATTCTTCCTTATGGGCGTGTTGTCGGGTTGACAGTCTGGGGAATTGAAAGACAGGTTAAGCAAGCACTCACGCACACTGCGGCGTTTAAGCGCTTGTCCTAGTAACCTCCTTTTCGTTCCTGTTTCCACTCGTCTGGCTGTTCTTCAGTGGGCTCACTCTGCCAAGTTAGCTGGTCATTCCGGTGTTCGAGGCACTCTTGCGTCTATTCGCCAGCGCTTTTGGTGGCCGACTCAGGAGCGTGACACGCGCCGTTTCGTGGCTGCGTGTTCAGACTGCGCGCAGAAGAAGTCTGGTAATTTTTTTCTGCTTCTGCTCCTGGTCTTGCTGGGTCTCAGTCTGTTCCCTGCCATCGCATCTCTCCTGTTCTTGTCCCTGCCCTTGCTGTGTCTCAGTCTGTCCCTAGTTCTCTTTTTTTTTTTAGAGTAGTACCCTAGTTTCCCTTTTTATCGTTTTTCGTTACGGTCCTGAGGAGAGGAGTTGGGTTCTTGAAAGGGACGTGCTGGACCGTTTGATCTATGATTTCCTCCGTTGCCGCCAGTGTTCCTCCTCGAGAGCGCCAGGAGGCGCCGGTGAGTGGGGGGTACTGTCATGTTTGTCATTTATTATCTTGTCTTGTCCCTGTGCTTCCCATTCTATTCGTTTCCCTCTGCTGGTCTTATTTGGTTCTTTCCCTCCTTCTAGCCCTCTCTCTCCCCCTCCCTCTCTCACTCTCTCGCTCTCTCTTCTCTCTATCGTTCCGTTATTCCCAGCTGTTCCTATTCCCCTAATCATCATTTAGTCTTCCCACACCTGTTCCCGATCCTTTCCCCTGATTAGAGTCCCTATTTATTCCTTTGTGTTCCGTTCCTGTGCCGTCGGTTCCTTGTTTTGTATTCCATGCTGTGATTGCGTTTCGCCCTGTCCTGTCGTGTTTTTTGCCGTGATTGTGTATCACCCTGTCCTGTCGTGTTTTGTGCCTTCTTCAGACGCTGCGTGTGAGCAGGTGTCTCAACAGCCTGCGCCAGAGCGACCTGCAGTCTGTGGCCGCTTCTCCAGTTGTTTTCCCCTCTACAAATCTAGAGGATTTCAGTTATTCCGTTTTGAACATTAATAAACTCTGTTTCTGTTAAGTCGCGTTTGGGTCCTCTTTCACCTGCATGACAATATGTGCCTCCGTGATGAATTATGATTGACTATACGCAAAAGGTGAATTTAAATGTTTTCACACCCACCATGTGTCATGTATGTAATGGTCATGTGAGGTGAAATGTGTATATTTTGGGATGTGAGTCTGACCTGACGAAGATCTGTTTTGGATTGAAACATTGTCAATAATGCGGTGAATTGGGAGCATAAACAGTGTGTGGGCCTTCAGGAATTGAGGCCATGACAGATTTGAACTGTTGCACATTACTAGCCCAGGGTAACCATTGTTTTCTCCAAAACCATACTCCAACCTAGTCCAGTGAATTCACTTAAGCACTTAGCTATCCCTGTTCAGCTCAGCTCCTCATCCCTGCATGGGTAACCAGAATGATCAGCCATTGACGCCAATTAAACAGTAATCAAGTGAGTAAGTAAAAAAGAGCAGAGAGGAGCTGTCAGGGGCCTAGCTGGCATTCCCAACATACAAATCAATTCAATTGGTCGCAAACACATATTTAGCAGATGTTATTGCAGGTGTAGCAAAATTATTGTGTTCCTAGCTCCAATAGTGCAGTAGTATCTAACAATATACAACAATACACACAAATCTAAAAGTTAAAAAATGGAATTAAGAAAATATAGAAATATTAGGACGAGCGATGTCGATGTCTGGAGTATAAATAAAGAAATAAATAAATACATACATAAATAAATAAATAAATAATATATATATATGTATATATATATATATATATACACACACACCTACTCATTCAAGGGTTTTTCTTCATTTTTACTATTTTCTACACTGTAGAATACTAGTGAAGACGTCAACACTATGAAATAAAACATATGGAATCACTTAGTAAATAAAAACATGTTAAACAAATCAAAATATATTTTATATTTTAGATTCTTCAAAGTAGACACCCTTTGCCTTGATAACAGCTTTGCACACTCTTGGCATTCTCTCAACCAGCGTCATGCGGTAGTCAGTCTTGAACTAGTTCCCACATATGCTGAGCACTTGTTTCTGCTTTTCTGCGCATGCTCTGAGGCCATGGCTAGGGATGCCGTCTGGGCCGGCAGCCTTGCAAGTGTTAACACATCTAAATGTCTTACTCGCATCGGCCCTGGAGAAGGAGAGCCCACAGTCCTTGGTAGTGGGCCATGTCGGTGGCAATGTGTTATCCTCAAAGCGGGCAAAGATGTTTAGTTTGTCTGGAAGCAAGGCATCGGTGTCCGTGACGTTTTCTTTTTGTATTCCGTGATTGTCTGTAGAGCCTGCCACATACGTCTCGTGTCTGAGCCATTGAATTGTGACTCCACTTTGTCCCTATGCTAACATTTTGCTTGTTTGATTGCCTTGCAGAGGGAATAACTACACTGTTTGTATTCAACCATATTCCCGGTTTTCTTTTTCATGGTTAACTGCGTTGTTTCTCGTTTTCAGTTTTGCGCCAATGCCGCCATCTATCCACAGTTTCTGGTTAGGGTAGGTTTTAACCTTTATAGCACAGGCGTTCCACTAGCGGAACCCCTCGACAACATTCCGCTGAAAAGGCAGCGTGCGAAATTAATTTTTTGGGGGGGAAATATGTAACTTTCACACATTAACTTCTTGGCGCTACCCATCCCCCAACACATTGGTGCGGCTGGCTTTCGGGTTGGAGGTGCGCTGTGTTAAGAAGCAGTGCGGCTTGGTTGGGTTGTGTTTCGGAGGACGCATGGCTTTTGACCTTCGTCTCTCCCAAGCCCCGTACGGGAGTTGTAGCGATGAGACAAGATAGTAATAACTAACAATTGGATAGCACAAAAGTGGGGTGAAAAGGGGGCAAAATAATTTGTTTTTAAAAGATAGGAGTCACAAAAAGCAGAAATATAGATAAAATTAATCACTAACCTTTGATGATCTTCGTCAGATGACACTCATAGGACATCATGTTACACAATACATGTATGTTTTGTTCGATAATGTGCATAATGATATCCAAAAATCTCAGTTTACATTGGCGCATTACGTGCAGTAATGTTTTGATTCCAAAGCAACCGGTGATTTTGCAGAAATACTCATAATAAACATTGATAAAAGATACAAGTGTTATTCACAGAATTAAAGATAGACTTCTCCTTAATGCAACCGCTGTGTCAGATTTCAAAATAACTTTACGGAAAATGCATCATCTGAGAACGGCGCTCAGAGCCCAATCCAGCCAGAGAAATATCCGCCATTTTGGAGTCAACAGAAGTTAGAAATAACACTAGAAATATTTACTTACCTTTGATGATCTTCATCAGAAGGTACTCCCAGGAATCACAGTTCAACAATAAATGATTTGTTCCATAAAGTTCCATAAAGTCCATCATTTATGTCCAAATAGCCACTTGATGTTAGCGTGTTCAGCCCAGAAATCCATCTTCATGAGGCGTGAGAACTTCGTCCAGACAAAAACTCAAAAAGTTCCGTTATAGGTCGTAGAAACAAGTCAAATGATGTATGGAATCAATTTTTAGGATGTTTTTAAAATAAAACATCAATAATGTTCCAACCGGAGAATTCCTATGTCTGAAGAAAAGCACTGGAACGAGAGCTAATTCTGTCGGGAGCTCGTGTCACGAGCCTGAGACACTCTGCCAGACCACTGACTCAAACAGGTCACATGAGCCCCACCTTTATAGTAGAATCCTCATTCAAGTTTCTAAAGACGGTTGACATCTAGTGGAAGCCGTAGGAAGTGCAACTTAACTCCATAGATACTGTGTATTCGGTAGGCCAAGCTTTGAAAAACTACAAACCTCAGATTTCCCACTTCCTGGTTGGATATTTCTCAGGTTTTGCCTGCCATATGATTTATGTTATACTCACAGACATCATTCAAACAGTTTTAGAAACTTCAGAGTGTTTTCTATCCAATACTAATAATAATATGCATATATTAGCATCTGGGACAGAGTAGGAGGCAGTTCACTCTGGGCACGCTATTCATCCAAAAGGGAAAATGCTGCCACCTATCCCAAAAAGGTTAATAGTCACAGTGAGTACAACATCTCCTATGCACTTCCTTATAAACTCAATCACCGAATCAGCGTATATATCTATATTATTCTCTGAGGCTACCCGGAACATGTCCCAGTCCGCATGATCAAAACAATGTTGAAGGGTGGATTCCGATTGGTCAGACCAGCATTGAATGGTCCTTGTCACTGTTTGAGTTCCTGCCTATAGGAGGGGAGAAGCAAAATGGAGTCGTGGTCAGATTTGGAGGGCGGGGAAGGGCCTTGTATGCATCACGGAAGTAAGAGTAGGAGTGATCCAGTATTTTTCCAGCCAGGGTACTACAATCAATATGCTGATAGAATTTAGGTAGCCTTGTTTTCAAATTTGCTTTGTTAAAATCCCAGCTACAATAAATGCAGCCTCGGGATATATGGTTTCCAGTTTGCGGGCCGTCATGGTATCGGCTTGAGGGGAGATATACACAGCTGTGACAATAACCGACGAGAATTCTCTTGGGAGATCATACTGTTGGCATTTGATTGTAAGGAATTATATGTCAGGTGAACAGAAGGACTTGAGTTCCTGTATGTTGTTACAATTACACCATGAGTTAATCATGAAACATACACCCCCACCCTTCTTCTCCCCGGAAATGTTTATTCCTGTCGATGCGACGCACAAAGAATCCAGGTGGCTGTACCGACTCTGACAGCATTTCCCCAGAGAGCCATGTTTCCATGAAACAGAGTATGCTACAATCTCGGATGTCTCTTTGGAAAGCAACCCTTGCCCAAATTTCGTCTACCTTGTTAATTAGAGACTGGACATTAGCGAGTAAAATACTCAGAAACGGAGGGTGGTGTGCGCGCCTCCGAAGTCTGACCAGAAGACCGCTCTCCGTTTATCTCTTCTGCATCGACATTGTTTTGGGTCAGCCTCTAGAATCAGTTCGAATGCCTTGGGTGGTTCAAACAAAGGATCCGCTTCGGGAAAGTCATATTCCTGGTCGTAGTGCTGCTGCTGCATACATGATGTAATATGCCAGGGAGGTATGTATACTATAGCTAAGAAAGTAATACTAAGTGTATGTTGTTTAGTAAGCTATTGGTGGCCCATGTTCCTCAACATAATAATGTGGTATATTTCCCCATCTTAATGTCACCTACTGTTTTGACTTGGTGGTGCACATTTAGCCGATAAGCTGTTTCAGAGAAATGTAATCATTGAATATTGTAAGAGCTTTCATTGTCTGCTTATATGCCCCCTTTACTTATCATACAGTTCTGACTTTGGTGTACAGGGAGAACACTGTAAGAACGGCCCGTGTTCTGAATTCTGTCCCTGTACTTTTCAAAAGTGCTAAACAAATAGTTATATTGACTACGTCCGTCCTAGCTCGCTCATTAATGTCTTGATCCGCTTGTTGTCCCCTTATGCCATAGTCTGTACATCTTAATTGTCATTAGAAACCACATTTGTTTAAGCAAGTCAGGCAGTAAATGAGGCTGAATTAACTGTTGCGTTGCCAGACAAGATTCCGCTGATAGCCAGGTGTAGCAGTGGTAAGATGTTGGAACTGCTGTTGGGTCAGCTTCATGTAGGCCCTAAACGTTTGTGAGCACTGTTTGTCACTGTTATAGTGCAAGTAATGTATTGTTTAGTGTTGTGTTGTGTGGTGGCTTTGCTGGCATGCATCCCACATTTTTTATTTTGCCCCACCAAGATTTACATGTTAAAATCGAGACTGCAAAAACCCGCAGAAAGAATAATAATGTCTGTATTCAGCAGGAAAAAACAATCCCCAAATAGTTCACATTGATATCCATCCCTCCTTCATCGAACAATGATTTGGAGATGTTTGATGTGCATATTTTGGCAAGTGACGTCCCACCCCACCCTTCCCATCTGCAAAGTGTGCACAAGGACTGGGGCCAGCCAGAAATTGGGTGATTTCTATATGGTTTCATGGGAGAAAGAGAGGGAGACACTAGCAGGCATGATGCATGGCCCACCCCATTTTCTTAATTCCCCATTGTCTTGCCCAATAGAGAAATTCAGCTGGGTTTGCATTGGCTGTTGGGGTAAACACTCAAGCTGTGTCTCAAAAAGCACACTGTTCCCTATGTAATGCACTACTTTTGACCAGGGGCAATAGGGCTCTGGTCAAAAGTAGTGCACTTCATAGGGAATAGGGTGCCGTATGGGATTCAACCTAAGACTATAGACAGGGCTTATTAACTGGGTGGCTCAGTGAGTCATGTGTTTTGAGCGGCTGTTTTTGTTGCAGTCTCTAAACTGAGCCCCCCCCCATCACCGCTTGGGGAATTCTGTAATATTAAAAAACACAAAGCATAGTGCTGTTTTTCTACCATTGATGTGTCTCAATATCAAGGTATAATATGGCGATAATAAGTCTCCCGATGGTTCAGTCAAAATGTTCTGGTGATCTACCTGTGCTGAGACTATATAAAACATGAATCTACATTACAGAGAGTCATTTGCATGAGTCTGCAGTACACTTAATTAGCTGATTTGGGAAATCACTTGTAAGATCAATTTGAAAAACGTTTTAAAAACCCTCCATTCCATTTAACACTAACCAATATTTCATGATTGTGATTTAAGATGAAATACAGTTTTGATACAGTTGATGTCAGTTGATAAACATCGCCAATCTGAATCAAAGGGAAGCTGAGTGATGGAGAGGTCATTTTCAGAGTAAACAAAAATAAACCATAAGCACAAACTAAATTGTTTGTGGGAGATTATATTGACTGATAACAAGGAGGAAAATTCTAATTTGACAAATCAATACATGCAGCAGAGCATCAAGCCCTGTCTGATTTCTGTTAAACTAACCGAATGTACAAACACATAAATGGATGTTTTCATTTGTTTTCATATGAATGATTCAAAGCCCTCATCTATGTTATGTTGTGTGAAATTATTTGATTAACTGCACAAAACAGTGTGAATGTGTGCGTGTGAGTTTGCAGTTTTTTGTGTTAGAGCGTGCATGTATGTCTTAGAGAGCGAGCAGCTCCGCAGTACTACAATAGGAGATGGAGAGAGTTGAAAAGATGTTCAGCGGGCATTAGTGCCCTCTCATGCCCCCAGTATACCCTGCGTGTAACATACCTTGTGATTGGTCCATGTGTCCCAAGGTCTCGATCTGCTCCACCAGGTCGTTGGAGTTCCACTGACTCATCCCCAGGAGGATGGCACTCTTCCCCTCCAGCACATCTGCTGGGACACACAAACACACAGGGAGGAAGATTTACATTTGCATTTTAGTCATTTAGCAGACACTCTCATCCAGAGTATTTTAAAAGAGCATTAAGGGTTAGTGTCTTGGTCAAGGGCACATGGAAAGACTTTTCACCTAGTTGGCTCAACTAGGTGAACCAGCAACCTTTCGGATACTGACGCACCATTACATTATCTTTCGGTTAATGTCGACCTGCCATCCACCATTATATTATCATAGAACCCAATCACATAGAAACTAATCACATAGTTGATGCTGAGAACTGAACAGATTATTTGGTTGGTTAACAAAGAGCAGGAGGGGAAATCTAGACAGACACAGGAATAGACACAGGGACACATACACACAGGGTCAGCAGATATAATCTACACACAGGGACAGCAGATAAAATCTACTGGGACACATACACACAGGGACAGCAGATAGAATCTACTGGAACACATACACACAGGGACAGCAGATAGAATCTACTGCACACAGATACACAGAGAGCGGGGTTAGACGAACGGTTGCCACGAAAAAATCCATATTTGATTCTGTCAATACAGACATTTCCATACAGTTTATTTCTGTCCTTTGCTACATTTCCCCTAGTTTAGCCAAACCCAGACACAGCAGGTGTGGAAAGAGACTACACAGTGACACACGGCGTGTAACTACCAATCAGAGGATTAACAGACTCCCATTGGACGGTCATCAGAGCCAGTTGAAGCAACAGCGTGATGTGCTAATGATGAGCATGAGTCATGGTCAGAGTGGTTGTCTGCTGTGACGGTTGCTCTGGCCTGCTGCAGTCACAGTACCATGGTCAGAGTGGTTGTCTGCTGTGACGGTCACTCTGGGCTGCTGCAGTCACAGTACCATGGTCAGACTAGTTGTCTGCTGTGACGGTTGCTCTGGCCTGCTGCAGTCACAGTACCATGGTCAGAGTGGTTGTCTGCTGTGACGGTCACTCTGGGCTGCTGCAGTCACAGTACCATTGTCAGACTGGTTGTCTGCTGTGAGGGTCACTCTGGGCTGCTGCAGTCACAGTACCATGGTCAGAGTGGTTGTCTGCTGTGACGGTCGCTCTGGCCTGCTGCAGGTACAGTACCATGGTCAGACTGGTTGTCTGCTGTGACGGTTGCTCTGGCCTGCTGCAGTCACAGTACCATGGTCAGAGTGGTTGTCTGCTGTGACGGTCACTCTGGGCTGCTGCAGTCACAGTACCATTGTCAGACTGGTTGTCTGCTGTGATGGTCACTCTGGGCTGCTGCAGTCACAGTACCATGGTCAGACTGGTTGTCTGCTGTGATGGTCACACTGGGCTGCTGCAGTCATAGTACCATGGTCAGACTGGTTGTCTGCTGTGACGGTCGCTCTGGCCTGCTGCAGTCACAGTACCATGGTCAGATGGTAGTCCTTTATGGGCTGGCTCATAGAGACAGAGTGACACACCATGTCCAATACACTGTTCTCTCTCTCTCTCTTGCTCTCTCACACACACACTGTTACGGATACAGGTATCCTGTGTTCTTTTCTCAATTCAATTCAATTCAATTCAAGGGCTTTATTGGCATGGGAAACATGTGTTAACATTGCCAAAGCAAGTGAGGTAGACAACATACAAAGTGAATATATAAAGCGAAAAACAACAAAAATTAACAGTAAACATTACACATACAGAAGTTTCAAAACAGTAAAGACATTACAAATGTCATATTATATATATATACAGTGTTTTAACAATGTACAAATGGTTAAAGGACACAAGATAAAATAAATAAGCATAAACATGGGTTGTATTTACATTTACATTTACATTTAAGTCATTTAGCAGACGCTCTTATCCAGAGCGACTTACAAATTGGTGCATTCACCTGGTGTTTGTTCTTCACTGGTTGCCCTTTTCTCGTGGCAACAGGTCACAAATCTTGCTGCTGTGATGGCACACTGTGGAATTTCACCCAGTAGATATGGGAGTTTTTCAAAATTGGATTTGTTTTCGAATTCTTTGTGGATCTGTGTAATCTGAGGGAAATATGTCTCTCTAATATGGTCATACATTGGGCAGGAGGTTAGGAAGTGCAGCTCAGTTTCCACCTCATTTTGTGGACAGTGAGCACATAGCCTGTCTTCTCTTGAGAGCCATGTCTGCCTACGGCGGCCTCTCTCAATAGCAAGGCTATGCTCACGGAGTCTGTACATAGTCAAAGCTTTCCTTAATTTTGGGTCAGTCACATTGGTCAGGTATTCTGCCGCTGTGTACTCTCTGTGTAGGGCCAAATAGCATTCTAGTTTGCTCTGTTTTTTTGTTAATTCTTTCCAATGTGTTAAGTAATTATCTTTTTGTTTTCTCATGATTTGGTTGAGTCTAATTGTGCTGTTGTCCTGGGGCTCTGTAGGGTGTGTTTGTGTTTGTGAACAGAGCCCCAGGACCAGCTTGCTTAGGGGACTTCTCTCCTTCTCCCCTCACAGGTGAAAATCATCACTCCCCAATCAGTCACCAATCCAATCATCAATCAGAAGACACACCTCCTCCTGTTTCCTACCCTATCACAGTTCCTTTCCCTTGGTTTAAAAACCCTGTCAGTAGTTTGCTCAAGAGCTCAATCTCTCTGTAAATGCCATGTCTGTAGGTCTCTGTGTTTCACTCTCTCTTTGTGTATTAATCTCTCTTTTGTTTGAGCACCTCCATAGCACTTTGTCCTCACCTGTGAGTATTGTTTTTGGTTATGGTGTTTGTTTGATTGCTGGTGGGAAAAGGGGAAACCAAGACAAGTCGCCCATGGGCATACACTACCCGTAGGTAGACTTTGTTTTATACACTAGTTAGAGCTGGGCGGACCACCCACTGTATTTTTGGTTAGTTAGCTGTTGTAAAAGTAGGCTAGTCTAGCTTAGGGGTGTTTTGAATACTTTTTGTTTCTTTCCTTGGATCCAGCTCAGCCCCTTTTCCTGCTCTCCCCATTACCGTGTGTTTACAAATAAACCTTGAGTTTGAAGGTAGATTTCAGTTGTCGTAGTTATTTCATTCTCACTTTTACTTTGTCACTATTAGAATTTGCATGAGTTATGTTACGGGTCTCATTACCATCCCCACTAGACTGCCGGGCCAAAAGAGATTCGTAACACACACACTCACACATGCGTGGCATCTCAGTGTCTGTGAACTGTCCTGCCAGGCCTGTCCACTACGATCACACTGGGAGGCTTACTGGTCACTGTCTGTCTCTTCAGCCCTTTATCTTCTTTCTCTGTCAACACACACATGCAAATACACAAAAATGTGTAGATGCATTTCAAACAAATTTACATAGGTATGCAAATACTGTACATTAACATGTGTAGATGCATACACACACATTTCAGAATCCAGATCCCAACAACACCCTGCAGGAGTTGAGAAAGGCCCGAGTTAAGACAGGAAGAGTAATTTCCCAGAGAGCATTGCTGATGAGAGCAGTTTACAGCCACAACGGAAGAACACGACTGTGAGGTGAAAACATGTTTAAAGTAGAGAAGAACACAACAACTGAGGTGTGAAACATGTCTAAAGTAGAGAAGAACACAACGCCTGTGAGGTGTGAAACATGTCTAAAGTAGAGAGAACACAAGGCCTGTGAGGTGTGAAACATGTTTAAAGTAGAGAAGAACACAACGCCTGTGAGGTGTGAAACATGTTTAAAGTAGAGAACACAACGCCTGTGAGGTGTGAAACATGTTTAAAGTAGAGAGAACACAAGGCCGGTGAGGTGTGAAACATGTTTAAAGTAGAGAGAAGAACACAAGGCCTGTGAGGTGTGAAACATGTTTAAAGTAGAGAGAAGACCACAACGCCTGTGAGGTGTGAAACATGTTTAAAGTAGAGAGAACACAAGGCCTGTGAGGTGTGAAACATGTTTAAAGTAGAGAAGAACACAACGCCTGTGAGGTGTGAAACATGTTTAGAGTAGAGAAGAACACAAGGCCTGTGAGGTGTGAAACATGTTTAAAGTAGAGAAGAACACAACGCCTGTGAGGTGTGAAACATGTTTAAAGTAGAGAAGAACACAACGCCTGTGAGGTGTGAAACATGTTTAAAGTAGAGAGAAAAACACAACGCCTGTGAGGTGTGAAACCTGTTTAAAGTAGAGAAGAACACAACACCTGTGAGGTGTGAAACATGTTTAAAGTAGAGAACACAACGCCTGTGAGGTGTGAAACATGTTTAAAGTAGAGAAGAACACAACAACTGTGAGGTGTGAAACATGTTTAAAGTAGAGAAGACCACAACGCCTGTGAGGTGTGAAACATGTTTAAAGTAGAGAAGAACACAACGCCTGTGAGGTGTGAAACATGTTTAAAGTAGAGAGAACACAACAACTGTGAGGTGTGAAACATGTTTAAAGTAGAGAAGACCACAACGCCTGTGAGGTGTGAAACATGTTTAAAGTAGAGAAGAACACAACGCCTGTGAGGTGTGAAACATGTTTAAAGTAGAGAGAAGAACACAATGACTGTGAGGTGTGAAACATGTTTAAAGTGGAGAGAAGAACACAACGCCTGTGAGGTGTGAAACATGTTTAAAGTAGAGAAGAACACAACAACTGTGAGGTGTGAAACATGTTTAAAGTAGAGAAGACCACAACGCCTGTGAGGTGTGAAACATGTTTAAAGTAGAGAAGAACACAACGCCTGTGAGGTGTGAAACATGTTTAAAGTAGAGAGAAGAACACAACGCCTGTGAGGTGTGAAACATGTTTAAAGTAGAGAAGAATACAACGCCTGTGAGGTGTGAAACATGTTTAAAGTAGAGAAGAACACGACTGTGAGGTGTAAAACATGTTTAAAGTAGAGAAGAACACAACGCCTGTGAGGTGTGAAACATGTTTAAAGTAGAGAAGAACACAACGCCTGTGAGGTGTGAAACATGTTTAAAGTAGAGAGAAGAACACAACGACTGTGAGGTGTGAAACATGTTTAAAGTAGAGAAGAATACAACGCCTGTGAGGTGTGAAACATGTTTAAAGTAGAGAAGAACACGACTGTGAGGTGTAAAACATGTTTAAAGTAGAGAAAAACACAACGACTGTGAGGTGTAAAACATGTTTAAAGTAGAGAAGAACACAACGCCTGTGAGGTGTGAAACATGTTTAAAGTAGAGAGAAGAACACAACGCCTGTGAGGTGTGAAACATGTTTAAAGTAGAGAGAAGAACACAACACCTGTGAGGTGTGAAACATGTTTAAAGTAGAGAAGAACACAACGCCTGTGAGGTGTGAAACATGTTTAAAGTAGAGAAGAACACAACAACTGTGAGGTGTGAAACATGTTTAAAGTAGAGAAGACCACAACGCCTGTGAGGTGTGAAACATGTTTAAAGTAGAGAAGAACACAACGCCTGTGAGGTGTGAAACATGTTTAAAGTAGAGAAGAACACAACGCCTGTGAGGTGTGAAACATGTTTAAAGTAGAGAGAAGAACACAACGACTGTGAGGTGTGAAACATGTTTAAAGTAGAGAAGAATACAACGCCTGTGAGGTGTGAAACATGTTTAAAGTAGAGAAGAACACGACTGTGAGGTGTAAAACATGTTTAAAGTAGAGAAGAACACAACGACTGTGAGGTGTGAAACATGTTTAAAGTAGAGAAGAACACAACGACTGTGAGGTGTGAAACATGTTTAAAGTAGAGAAGAACACAACGACTGTGAGGTGTAAAACATGTTTAAAGTAGAGAAGAACACAATGACTGTGAGGTGTAAAACATGTTTAAAGTAGAGAGAAGAACACAACGCCTGTGAGGTGTGAAACATGTTTAAAGTAGAGAGAAGAACACAACGCCTGTGAGGTGTG
This sequence comes from Oncorhynchus gorbuscha, assembly GCF_021184085.1. NCBI lineage: Eukaryota > Metazoa > Chordata > Actinopteri > Salmoniformes > Salmonidae > Oncorhynchus > Oncorhynchus gorbuscha. Next base: position 32,908,536 of record NC_060185.1, read on the forward strand.
AAACATGTTTAAAGTAGAGAGAAGAACACAACGCCTGTGAGGTGTGAAACATGTTTAAAGTAGAGAAGAACACAACGACTGTGAGGTGTGAAACATGTTTAAAGTAGAGAGAAGAACACAACGCCTGTGAGGTGTGAAACATGTTTAAAGTAGAGAGAAGAGGGCCTCCCGGGTGCGCGCTAACCAAGGTTGCCAGGTGCACGGTGTACCCTCCGACACATTGGTGCGGCTGGCTTCCGGGTTGGATGTGCGCTGTGTTAAGAAGCAGTACGGCTGGTTGGGTTGTGTATCGGAGGACGCATGACTTTCAACCTTCGTCTCTCCCGAGCCCGTACGGGAGTTGTAGCAATGAGACAAGATAGTAGCTACTACAACAATTGGATACCACGAAAAAGGGGTAAATTCAACAACAACAAAAATAAGTAGAGAGAACACAACAGAAAGCCCGGTGCTCCGAGCAGAGGAAAGTAGATTTCAGCTATGCAAACAGATCAAATATACAAGCAGCCAGAACCAGATAACACAGACTAAATAAAAGCCTCCACTGCCCTAGCCCAGCACCAAGAGGACCAGATAACACAGACTAAATAAAAGCCTCCACTGCCCTAGCCCAGCACCAGGAGGACCAGATAACAGACTAAATAAAAGCCTCCACTGCCCTAGCCCAGCACCAGGAGGACCAGATAACAGACTAAATAAAAGCCTCCACTGCCCTAGCCCAGCACCAAGAGGACCAGATAACAGACTAAATAAAAGCCAACACTGCCCTAGCCCAGCACCAAGAGGACCAGATAACACAGACTAAATAAAAGCCTCCACTGCCCTAGCCCAGCACCAAGAGGACCAGATAACACAGACTAAATAAAAGCCTCCACTGCCCTAGCCCAGCACCAAGAGGACCAGATAACACAGGCTAAATAAAAGCCTCCACTGCCCTAGCCCAGCACCAAGAGGACCAGATAACACAGACTAAATAAAAGCCTCCACTGCCCTAGCCCAGCACCAAGAGGACCAGATAACAGACTAAATAAAAGCCTCCACTGCCCAGCGACAAGAGGACCAGATAACAGACTAAATAAAAGCCTCCACTGCCCTAGCCCAGCACCAAGAGGATCAGATAACACAGACTAAATAAAAGCCTCCACTGCCCTAGCCCAGCACCAAGAGGACCAGATAACACAGACTAAATAAAAGCCTCCACTGCCTTAGCCCAGCACCAAGAGGACCAGATAACACCGACAAAATTAAAGCCTCCACTGCCCTAGCCCAGCACCAAGAGGACCAGATAACACAGACTAAATAAAAGCCTCCACTGCCCTAGCCCAGCACCAAGAGGACCAGATAACAGACTAAATAAAAGCCTCCACTGCCTTAGCCCAGCACCAAGAGGACCAGATAACACAGACTAAATAAAAGCCTCCACTGCCTTAGCCCAGCACCAAGAGGACCAGATAAAACAGAATAAATAAAAGCCTCCACTGCCCTAGCCCAGCACCAGGAGGACCAGATAACACAGACTAAATAAAAGCCTCCACTGCCCTAGCCCAGCACCAAGAGGACCAGATAACACAGACTAAATAAAAGCCTCCACTGCCCTAGCCCAGCACCAAGAGGACCAGATAACACAGACTAAATAAAAGCCTCCACTGCCCTAGCCCAGCACCAAGAGGACCAGATAACACAGACTAAATAAAAGCCTCCACTGCCCAGCACCAAGAGGACCAGATACCACAGACTAAATAAAAGCCTCCACTGGCCAGCACCAAGAGGACCAGATAACACAGGCTAAATAAAAGCCTCCACTGCCCTAGCCCAGCACCAAGAGGACCAGATAACACAGACTAAATAAAAGCCTCCACTGCCCTAGCCCAGCACCAAGAGGACCAGATAACACAGACTAAATAAAAGCCTCCACTGCCCTAGCCCAGCACCAAGAGGACCAGATAACAGACTAAATAAAAGCCTCCACTGCCCAGCACCAAGAGGACCAGATAACAGACTAAATAAAAGCCTCCACTGCCCTAGCCCAGCACCAAGAGGACCAGATAACACAGACTAAATAAAAGCCTCCACTGCCTTAGCCCAGCACCAAGAGGACCAGATAACACAGACGAAATAAAAGCCTCCACTGCCCTAGCCCAGCACCAAGAGGACCAGATAACACAGACTAAATAAAAGCCTCCACTGCCCTAGCCCACCACCAAGAGGACCAGATAACAGACTAAATAAAAGCCTCCACTGCCCAGCACCAAGAGGACCTGATAACAGACTAAATAAAAGCCTCCACTGCCCTAGCCCAGCACCAAGAGGACCAGATAACACAGACTAAATAGAAGCCTCCACTGCCCTAGCCCAGCACCAAGAGGACCAGATAACACAGAATAAATAAAAGCCTCCACTGCCCTAGCCCAGCACCAAGAGGACCAGATAACACAGACTAAATAAAAGCCTCCACTGCCCTAGCCCAGCACCAAGAGGACCAGATAACACAGACTAAATAAAAGCCTCCACTGCCCTAGCCCAGCACCAAGAGGACCAGATAACACAGACTAAATAAAAGCCTCCACTGCCCAGCACCAAGAGGACCAGATGACACAGACTAAAAAAAGCCTCCACTGCCCTAGCCCAGCACCAAGAGGGCCAGATAACACAGACTAAATAAAAGCCTCCACTGCCCAGCACCAGGAGGACCAGATAACACAGACTAAATAAAATCCTCCACTGCCCTAGCCCAGCACCACAAGGACCAGATAAAAGACTAAATAAAAGCCTCCACTGCCCTAGCCCAGCACCAAGAGGACCAGATAACACAGACTAAATAAAAGCCTCCACTGCCCTAGCCCAGCACCAAGAGGACCAGATAACACAGACTAAAAAAAGCCTCCACTGCCCTAGCCCAGCACCAAGAGGACCAGATAACACAGACTAAATAAAATCCTCCGCTGCCCTAGCCCAGCACCAAGAGGACCAGATAACACAGACTAAATAAAAGCCTCCACTGCCCTAGCCCAGCACCAGGAGGACCAGATAACACAGACTAAATAAAAGCCTCCACTGCCTTAGCCCAGCACCAAGAGGACCAGATAACACAGACTAAATAAAAGCCTCCACTGCCCTAGCCCAGCACCAAGAGGACCAGATAACACAGACTAAATAAAAGCCTCCACTGCCCTAGCCCAGCACCAAGAGGACCAGATAACACAGACTAAATAAAAGCCTCCACTGCCCTAGCCCAGCATCAAGAGGACCAGATAACACAGGCTAAATAAAAGCCTCCACTGCCCTAGCCCAGCACCAAGAGGACCAGATAACACAGACTAAATAAAAGCCTCCACTGCCCTAGCCCAGCACCAAGAGGACCAGATAACACAGACTAAATAAAAGCCTCCACTGCCCAGCACCAAGAGGACCAGATAACAGACTAAATAAAAGCCTCCACTGCCCTAGCCCAGCACCAAGAGGACCAGATAACAGACTAAATAAAAGCCTCCACTGCCCTAGCCCAGCACCAAGAGGACCAGATAACACAGACTAAATAAAAGCCTCCACTGCCTTAGCCCAGCACCAAGAGGACCAGATAACACAGACGAAATAAAAGCCTCCACTGCCCTAGCCCAGCACCAAGAGGACCAGATAACACAGACTAAATAAAAGCCTCCACTGCCCTAGCCCACCACCAAGAGGACCAGATAACAGACTAAATAAAAGCCTCCACTGCCCAGCACCAAGAGGACCTGATAACAGACTAAATAAAAGCCTCCACTGCCCTAGCCCAGCACCAAGAGGACCAGATAACACAGACTAAATAGAAGCCTCCACTGCCCTAGCCCAGCACCAAGAGGACCAGATAACACAGAATAAATAAAAGCCTCCACTGCCCTAGCCCAGCACCAAGAGGACCAGATAACACAGACTAAATAAAAGCCTCCACTGCCCTAGCCCAGCACCAAGAGGACCAGATAACACAGACTAAATAAAAGCCTCCACTGCCCTAGCCCAGCACCAAGAGGACCAGATAACACAGACTAAATAAAAGCCTCCACTGCCCAGCACCAAGAGGACCAGATGACACAGACTAAAAAAAGCCTCCACTGCCCTAGCCCAGCACCAAGAGGGCCAGATAACACAGACTAAATAAAAGCCTCCACTGCCCAGCACCAGGAGGACCAGATAACACAGACTAAATAAAATCCTCCACTGCCCTAGCCCAGCACCACAAGGACCAGATAACAGACTAAATAAAAGCCTCCACTGCCCTAGCCCAGCACCAAGAGGACCAGATAACACAGACTAAATAAAAGCCTCCACTGCCCTAGCCCAGCACCAAGAGGACCAGATAACACAGACTAAAAAAAGCCTCCACTGCCCTAGCCCAGCACCAAGAGGACCAGATAACACAGACTAAATAAAATCCTCCGCTGCCCTAGCCCAGCACCAAGAGGACCAGATAACACAGACTAAATAAAAGCCTCCACTGCCCTAGCCCAGCACCAGGAGGACCAGATAACACAGACTAAATAAAAGCCTCCACTGCCTTAGCCCAGCACCAAGAGGACCAGATAACACAGACTAAATAAAAGCCTCCACTGCCCTAGCCCAGCACCAAGAGGACCAGATAACACAGACTAAATAAAAGCCTCCACTGCCCTAGCCCAGCACCAAGAGGACCAGATAACACAGACTAAATAAAAGCCTCCACTGCCCTAGCCCAGCATCAAGAGGACCAGATAACACAGGCTAAATAAAAGCCTCCACTGCCCTAGCCCAGCACCAAGAGGACCAGATAACACAGACTAAATAAAAGCCTCCACTGCCCTAGACCAGCACCAAGAGGACCAGATAACACAGACTAAATAAAAGCCTCCACTGCCCTAGCCTAGCACCAAGAGGACCAGATAACAGACTAAATAAAAGCCTCCACTGCCCAGCACCAAGAGGACCAGATAACAGACTAAATAAAAGCCTCCACTGCCCTAGCCCAGCACCAAGAGGATCAGATAACACAGACTAAATAGAAGCCTCCACTGCCCTAGCCCAGCACCAAGAGGACCAGATAACACAGACTAAATAAAAGCCTCCACTGCCTTAGCCCAGCACCAAGAGGACCAGATAACACTGACGAAATAAAAGCCTCCACTGCCCTAGCCCAGCACCAAGAGGACCAGATAACACAGACTAAATAAAAGCCTCCACTGCCCTAGCCCAGCACCAAGAGGACCAGATAACACAGACTAAATAAAAGCCTCCACTGCCTTAGCCCAGCACCAAGAGGACCAGATAACACAGACGAAATAAAAGCCTCCACTGCTCTAGCCCAGCACCAAGAGGACCAGATAACAGACTAAATAAAAGCCTCCACTGCCTTAGCCCAGCACCAAGAGGACCAGATAAAACAGACTAAATAAAAGCCTCCACTGCCCTAGCCCAGCACCAGGAGGACCAGATAACACAGACTAAATAAAAGCCTCCACTGCCCTAGCCCAGCACCAAGAGGACCAGATAACACAGACTAAATAAAAGCCTCCACTGCCCTAGCCCAGCACCAAGAGGACCAGATAACACAGACTAAATAAAAGCCTCCACTGCCCTAGCCCAGCACCAAGAGGACCAGATAACACAGACTAAATAAAAGCCTCCACTGCCCAGCACCAAGAGGACCAGATAACACAGACTAAATAAAAGCCTCCACTGGCCAGCACCAAGAGGACCAGATAACACAGACTAAATCAAAGCCTCCACTGCCCTAGCCCAGCACCAGGAGGACCAGATAACACAGACTAAATAAAAGCCTCCACTGCCCTAGCCCAGCACCAAGAGGACCAGATAACACAGACTAAATAAAAGCCTCCACTGCCCTAGCCCAGCACCAAGATGACCAGATAACACAGACTAAAAAAAAGCCTCCACTGCCCTAGCCCAGCACCAAGAGGACCAGATAACACAGACTAAATAAAAGCCTCCACTGCCCAGCACCAGGAGGACCAGATAACACAGACTAAATAAAATCCTCCACTGCCCTAGCCCAGCACCACAAGGACCAGATAACACAGTCTAAATAAAAGCCTCCACTGCCCTAGCCCAGCACCAAGAGGACCAGATAACACAGACTAAATAAAAGCCTCCACTGCCCTAGCCCAGCACCAAGAGGACCAGATAACACAGACTAAAAAAAAGCCTCCACTTCCCTAGCCCAGCACCAAGAGGACCAGATAACACAGACTAAATAAAAGCCTCCACTGCCCAGCACCAGGAGGACCAGATAACACAGACTAAATAAAATCCTCCACTGCCCTAGCCCAGCACCACGAGGACCAGATAACACAGACTAAATAAAAGCCTCCACTGCCCTAGCCCAGCACCAAGAGGACCAGATAACACAGACTAAATAAAAGCCTCCACTGCCCTAGCCCAGCACCAAGAGGACCAGATAACACAGACTAAATAAAAGCCTCCACTGCCCAGCACCAGGAGGACCAGATAACACAGACTAAATAAAAGCCTCCACTGCCCTAGCCCAGCACCAAGAGGACCAGATAACACAGACTAAATAAAAGCCTCCACTGCCCTAGCCCAGCACCAAGAGGACCAGATAACACAGACTAAAAAAAAGCCTCCACTGCCCTAGCCCAGCACCAAGAGGACCAGATAACACAGACTAAATAAAAGCCTCCACTGCCCAGCACCAGGAGGACCAGATAACACAGACTAAATAAAATCCTCCACTGCCCTAGCCCAGCACCACGAGGACCAGATAACACAGACTAAATAAAAGCCTCCACTGCCCTAGCCCAGCACCAAGAGGACCAGATAACACAGACTAAATAAAAGCCTCCACTGCCCTAGCCCAGCACCAGGAGGACCAGATAACACAGACTAAATAAAAGCCTCCACTGCCTTAGCCCAGCACCAAGAGGACCAGATAACACAGACTAAATAAAAGCCTCCACTGCCCTAGCCCAGCACCAAGAGGACCAGATAACACAGACAAAATAAAAGCCTCCACTGCCTTAGCCCAGCACCAAGAGGACCAGATAACACAGACTAAATAAAAGCCTCCACTGCCCTAGCCCTGCACCAAGAGGACCAGATAACACAGACTAAATAAAAGCCTCCACTGCCCTAGCCCAGCACCAAGAGGACCAGATAACACAGACTAAATAAAAGCCTCCACTGCCTTAGCCCAGCACCAAGAGGACCAGATAACACAGACTAAATAAAAGCCTCCACTGCCCTAGCCCAGCACCAAGAGGACCAGATAACACAGACTAAATAAAAGCCTCCACTGCCCTAGCCCAGCACCAAGAGGACCAGATAACACAGACTAAATAAAAGCCTCCACTGCCCAGCACCAAGAGGACCAGATAACACAGACTAAATAAAAGCCTCCACTGCCCAGCACCAAGAGGACCAGATAACACAGACTAAATAAAAGCCTCCACTGCCCTAGCCCAGCACCAAGAGGACCAGATAACACAGACTAAATAAAAGCCTCCACTGCCCTAGCCCAGCACCAAGAGGACCAGATAACACAGATGAAATAAAAGCCTCCACTGCCCTAGCCCAGCACCAGGAGGACCAGATAACAGACTAAATAAAAGCCTCCACTGCCCTAGCCCAGCACCAGGAGGACCAGATAACACAGACTAAATAAAAGCCTCCACTGCCCAGCACCAAGAGGACCAGAAGGAAAGCATAAAGCAACATCTGATTCAGAGAAGGAATGAATGAAGCATGAGACTATACTATGAGAAAGAAGAGAGTGGGAGGGATGCAGGAATGTCCTTCAACCACACCGCACAGAGAGTTAGGGAGAGAAGAAAATGAAAACATTGATTGTGTAGAGCAGGAGGTATGTAGTCAGAACGGATATAAACTCTGGATGACAATGATCACTATGTCAACAACATCCTCCTAACATCATCCCCATAGCTTCCGTGTAGCGCAGCGGTCTAAGGCACTACATCTCATTGCTAGAGGCGTCACTACTACACTACAGACACCCTGGTTCGAATCCAAGCTGTATCACAACCGGCCGCGATTGGGAGACCCATATAGCAGCTCACATTTGGCCTACAATTGGCCCTGTAAGGGGGATGGGTTATCTTGGCATAGAATGGGTCAAGAGACAACAAACAATAACATAGAAAACCAGTGGCATGGTGTCTGTTGGCTGTGTTTCAATTTCAAGTAAACTATCGAAATATAGAGAGTCGCACACTCCATATATAAACTCCCAGTCATTTATTGGGTAAATCACCAACGTTTCTGCATCACTGTGCCTTCTTCAAAACGTTGGTAAATACCAAATAAATGACTGGGAGTTTATATATAGAGTGTGCGACTCTCTTTATTTTGACAGTTTACTTGAAATTTAAACACAGCCAACAGACACCATGCCACTGGTTTAATTGTTTGTTATCTCTTGACCCGTGCTATGGTCAAGAGTAGAGGTCGATCGATTAATCGGAATGACCGATTAATTAGGGCCGATTTCAAGTTTTGCCGATTTTTTAAACATTTTTTTTACACCTTTATTTAATCTTTATTTAACGAGGCAAGTCAGTTAAGAACACATTATTTTCAATGATGGCCTAGGAACGGTGGGTTAACTGCCTCGTTCAGGGGCAGAACGACGGATTTTCACCTTGTCAGCTCGGGGGATCCAATCTTGCAACTTTACAGTTAACTAGTCCTTGTGCACTCCACTCCTGTTACGCTAGTTAGTGCGCGCTAATAGCATTTCAAACATCACTTGCTCTGAGCCTGTGGTTGTTTCCCTTGCTCTGCATGGGTAACGCTGCTTTGAGGGTGGCTGTTGTCGATGTGTTCCTGGTTCGAGCCCAGGTAGGGGCGAGGAGAAGGACGGAAGCTACAACCTAAAACTTCTTACCTGGGAATATTGAAGACTCATGTTAAAAGGAACCACCAGCTTTCATATGTTCTCATGTTCTGAGCAAGGAACTTAAACGTTAGCTTTTTTAAATGGCACTTTTACTTTCCCCTCCAACACTTTGTTTTTGCATTATTTAAACGAAATTGAACATGTTTCATTATTTATTTGAGGCTATTGATGTATTATATTAAGTTAAAATAAGTGTTCATTCAGTATTGTTGTAATTGTCATTATTACAAAAAAAATTGTATTTTTAAATCGTCTGATTAATCGGTATCGGCTTTTCTGGTCCTCCAATAATCGGTATCGGCGCTGAAAAAATCATAATCGGTCGACCTCTAGTCAAGAGACTGTTAGTCAGCGTTTCCCCTTTGCCAAGATAACCCATCCACCTGGAATGGAGAGCACTCACTCAGAATGATGGGAGATTTTCATAGCTTGTGAAATATACAGAGTCATTGGTAAAAGGAGGTGGGGGTTGTATGGAGATTTAAGTTGTCTGGTGTGCATCTCTCTATCGATCAGAGCGAAGTCTATTACTCCAATCCATCTTCATAAAGCTGAGAGCCAAGCACAGAGCCTTGGTTGATTCCTTTAGATACATTAAAGGGATGAGGTGAGACCTAGTGAGTATGAACAGCACGTTAAGTCAAAACAGTGCCAGACACAGCCACGCTGAGGCAAAGCATTACCTGGGAGAATCCACATTCTATTGAAGGTATATCAAATGAGACAGCCCCATAATAATGTATGTATATTATAGGACAAGTTCATTTACACTATCTTGATTTGACATACTCCAACACACTGTTATTTTTCAAATTCAAATTCAAGTCTGCATTATCATATGAAAAGTGAATGGAATGAGCATTAGTCAACGCTGTGCTTCAGTGAGAATACTCAATAAACGTAGACTAAAACTGATTCATACATCATGAATAATATAAGTATATTAACTTTAATTTGTTTGGTTTCATCAGGGGTCCAAGTCTTCTCAGATAGTTGTAAATCTTGCAAAGCAGATACCGAGCCAACTGAAAAATATATCGCTCTTGCGAAACACATTGGGGAATCTACATCTTCCATTCTCATTCCAATCTTCTCTCAGTAGAGCAGCCTCGCCTGAGACCACTGTGGCAGAGACATTGTTCTATGTCAGATGTCTCCATCCGAGGAACGAGCGTCATGTAAGAGTGGTGCCACCTGATTACAAAACAACGGTGGCAGAGATTTGGGATGCACTGTAGGCATATTTTAGACAAGGGGTATTCAACTCTTACCCCAGGAGGTCTGAAGCATGCTGGGTTCATGTTCTACATGATAATTCATTACACACACCTGGTGTCCCAGGTCTAAATCAGTCCCTGATTAGAGAGGAACGATGAGGTCCAGGCTTTAAACCATTATAATCAGACACAATTGGACCTCCTCATTCAGTCTGAAACCTCTAGATCTGAGATAGGTTTGTTATACAAACAGAGTATGATTGTTTCAGTTTTCTATCATGAATATTCCTACAGAACCTTGGGGGAGCCCACTTGCGTTAATTTACCACTGGGTAGAATGGAAAGAATGATATGAAAGCCAGATGAACACATAGCCTCTAAGGAGCAGCCAAACACCTCCAGAAGAGAGCCGGCCAGGCAGCCTCTTCAGTGAGTTCACAGCTGTGCACCAAATGGCACCCTATTCCCTACATAGTGCACTACTTCTGACCAGAGCCATATGAGCCCTGGTCAAAAGTAGTGCACTATATAGTCAATAGGGTGCCATTTTTGACATAACCTATGGGTCGTCTCTTTAGCATAGCAGAGAAGATATTTCTGACAGTTTAATACAATCTCATGGTTTTACTGGCCTGGAGCTTTATGATGTGGGTGATGGTATTAATCATCCAGGAGCTCATCGTGATGGTTTAGGTAGTGTAATCCAGTTTTCTCTCTCTCTCTCTCTCTCTCTCTCTCTCTCTCTCTCTCTCTCTCTCTCTCTCTCTCTCTCTCTCTCTCTCTCTCTCTCTCTCTCTCTCTCTCTCTCTCTCTCTCTCTCTCTCTCTCTCTCTCTCTCTCTCTCTCTCTCTCTCTCTCTCTCTCTCTCTCTCTCTCTCTCTCTCTCTCTCTCTCTCTCTCTCTCTCTCTCTCTCTCTCTCTCTCTCTCTCTCTCTCTCTGAAGAAAACAAGTTGTCCTGACATTTAGAAGTACCTGAACAATACCAAATTACATGCTCCGAAAAATATAACTTTTAGAGCCTTCCATCCCTCCTGTTACCAGCACCATTTTATTATATTGCTCTGGTTTCTTTTTTAAAGTTGCATCCCCAAGAGGGCTTCTCTACATTCTCCAGGTCACCAGACTTTTTTTTCTCCGCATGAATATGCTATACTGATAACGCTGTTATGAACATAAAATGTTTCAAAATTGTTTTCTGCGTAAGAGGTTTCATTTTTTTTTTCATTGATTGAGATAGGGAAGCATTCATGTAAGCTTGAAAGGTTTTCCTGTCACACTTTGTGGCCACGAAGTTATTCCAATATTATGCATCAATCAAAGACTACCGGACGAGGCGCGATTGGTGAGCCGCAATGCTGCAAAGCACAGACCAATCAAAAGACTATAATGACACCCAGAGATGAAAAGCCTCGGAGAACAACTGGCTGGCACTTTCCCCAATTCAGCTAACAGCGGGCGCTAACATCTGGACTTTTCATTTAAATCCCGTTGTGTGGTGTGCCAGAAACCCCTAATTACATATGAATGAGAAATGTGTCTCATGAAAGATTGATGTGGAAACATGCAGGTAAATGAGTGTTGCCAGTTCATTCTGCAACTACAATAACATCATACTCATTCTGTTTTCAGAGGGGAAGGGACAACACATTTCAATAATGCACTGTGAGCGGAGCTTTGTTCATAAACTATCATACTTCCCATGTAGACAATAATAAATACTGTGTCACTGAAAAAATAACCCCCATAATGATGAGAAAAAAATTGCTTCAAAATCCATATTGGTCCATTTTATCTGGTGTCATTTTCCAAATGAACCCCCCCCCCCTTCCCTCTTCCCACTGTTTCCTCTCCATGTTTTGCAGTAATTAAGCGTCTCTCTCTGAGAAATAGTGGCGGGAGAGATATGGGGATACCAGGGTAAATCTGTTCCACTTTATAAGCCATGCTATCTTTACCTTGGTGACTCTGCCTGTCAGATGGAATATATTCTCAGCCATCTCTGCTCTGTGACACCGCACAGTGATAAGGGATGCACAGCACGTCTCAAACATGACAACCAAATATGTGTGGAGATGTGTGGATGTATACAAGCTGTGTACTCAAGTGCACTATTCATTATCGTCAGATTTGTTCATAGTTTGCCCGTGAATTTTGTTTAATTAGACAGGGTGAATTCACACCGCTTAGGTGATTACACACACACACACACACACACACACACACACACACACACACACACACAACACACACACACACACACACACACACACAACACAGAGACATACACACACACACACACACACACACACACACACACACACACACACACACACACACACACACACACACACACACACACACACACACACACACACACACACACACACACACACACACACACACACACACACACACACACACACACACACACACACACACACACACACACACACACATAGCCACACACACACCCTTGCACACACATAGGCTTTCACAGACACACATGTGAAAAGTCAGTATAAATAAGCAGGCCATTAATATGTGCCATTATATATGTGCCATTTAGCAGACGCTTTTATCCAAAGCGACTTACAGTCATGTGTGCATACATTCTACGTATGGGTGGTCCCGGGGATCGAACCCACTACCCTGGCGTTACAAGCGCCATGCTCTACCAACTGAGCTACAGAAGGACCACGTTACCAGTCAAAACAAACATGTGATGTAGGTTGCAGCAGACACAACATTTGTTTCTGCAACCACTGGCATTCATTAAAACTTCCACTCTCAGCAGGGGAGAACTGGGGCAAGAGAGAGGAAGACTAGGAGTTAGATATGGGTCGTGAGAAGTAGAACTAACCAGCTTAAACCTGCTAAATCATGCTACCACTATTCCCTAAACGACAGATATAACCATATATCTGCTATGCAGATGACACACAGCTGTACATTTCAATGAAACATGATGAAGCCCCAAAATTGCCCTCGCTAGAAGCATTTGTTTCAGACATAAGGAAGTGGATGGCTGCAAACTTTCTACTATTAAACTCGGACAAAACAGAGATGCTTGTTCTAGGTCCCAAGAAACAAAGAGATCTTCTGTTGAATCTGACAATTAATCTTAATGGTTGTACAGTCGTCTCAAATAAAACTGTGAAGGACCTCGGCGTTACTCTGGACCCTGATCTCTCTTTTGAAGAACATATCAAGACCATTTCGAGGACAGCTTTTTTCCATCTACGTAATATTGCAAAAATCAGAAAATTTCTGTCCAAAAATGATGCGGAAAAATTAATCCATGCTTTTGTCACTTCTAGGTTAGACTACTGCAATGCTCTACTTTCCGGCTACCCGGATAAAGCACTAAATAAACTTCAGTTAGTGCTAAATACGGCTGCTAGAATCCTGACTAGAACCAAAAAAATTGATCATATTACTCCAGTACTAGCCTCTCTACACTGGCTTCCTGTCAAAGCAAGGGCTGATTTCAAGGTTTTACTGCTAACCTACAAAGCATTACATGGGCTTGCTCCTACCTATCTCTCTGATTTGGTCCTGCCGTACATACCTACACGTACGCTACGGTCACAAGACGCAGGCCTCCTAATTGTCCCTAGAATTTCTAAGCAAACAGCTGGAGGCAGGGCTTTTTCCTACAGAGCTCCATTTTTATGGAACGGTCTGCCTACCCATGTCAGAGACGCAAACTCGGTCTCAACCTTTAAGTCTTTACTGAAGACTCATCTCTTCAGTGGGTCATATGATTGAGTGTAGTCTGGCCCAGGAGTGGGAAGGTGAACGGAAAGGCTCTGGAGCAACGAACCGCCCTTGCTGTCTCTGCCTGGCCAGTTCCCCTCTTTCCACTGGGATTCTCTGCCTCTAACCCTATTACAGGGGCTGAGTCACTGGCTTACTGGGGCTCTCTCATGCCTTCCCTGCAGGGGGTGCGTCACCTGAGTGGGTTGATTCACTGTTGTGGTCATCCTGTCTGGGTTGGCGCCCCCCCCCCCCCTTGGGTTGTGCCGTGGCGGAGATCTTTGTGGGCTATACTCAGCCTTGTCGCAGGATGGTAAGTTGGTGGTTGAAGATATCCCTCTAGTGGTGTGGGGGCTGTGCTTTGGCAAAGTGGGTGGGGTTATATTCTTCCTGTTTGGCCCTGTCCGGGGGTGTCCTCGGATGGGGCCACAGTGTCTCTTGACCCCTCCTGTCTCAGCCTCCAGTATTTATGCTGCAGTAGTTTGTGTCGGGGGGCTAGGGTCAGTTTGTTATATCTGGAGTACTTCTCATGTCCTATTCGGTGTCCTGTGTGAATCTAAGTGTGCATTCTCTAATTCTCTACTTCTTTCTTTCTCTTTCTCGGAGGACCTGAGCCCTAGTACCATGCCCCAGGACTACCTGACATGATGACTCCTTGCTGTCCCCAGTCCACCTGGCCATGCTGCTGCTCCAGTTTCAACTGACCTGAGCCCTAGGACCATGCCCCAGGACTACCTGACATGATGACTCCTTGCTGTCCCCAATCCACCTGACCATGCTGCTGCTCCAGTTTCAACTGACCTGAGCCCTAGGACCATGCCCCAGGACTATCTGACATGATGACTCCTTGCTGTGCCCAGTCCACCTGGCCATGCTGCTGCTCCAGTTTCAACTGTTCTGCCTTACTATTATTTGACCATGCTGGTCATTTATGAACATTTGAACATCTTGGCCATGTTCTGTTATAATCTCCACCCGGCACAGCCAGAAGAACCACCCCACATAGCCTGGTTCCTCTCTAGGTTTCTTCCTAGGTTTTGGCCTTTCTAGGGAGTTTTTCCTAGCCACCATGCTTCTACACCTGCATTGCTTGCTGTTTGGGGTTTTAGGCTGGGTTTCTGTACAGCACTTTGAGATATCAGCTGATGTACGAAGGGCTATATAAATACAATTTGATTTGATTTGATATGAGTGATTGATCAAAAACACGACATGCATGAGGATGCATTTCCCTGGCTGTTATATCAACATGCAGGCGATGGCCCATACCACTGATGTGATGCCTCGGTGCTCCGTGCGTGTGTGTGTTAATGTGTGTGTGTGTTATGCTCTATGAGGATTTCCCTCCCTGGAAAGTCTCTCCCCTCCACAGCGCTTATAATCCTTCACACTTTTAACTACCACCTCTAATGATGATTATCTGCTTAATCACGGGGATATTCTTAGACTACAGACACAGCAGATGGAGACTGCTAGAATGACCTCACTGGTAGAAATACCCTCTGTGCTTTAGAAATGATAAAGAAAGCAAAAGGAGCACTGATTAAATTTGGCCCTAGCGTTTCCACATGAAGTATAGAGAGGGTTGTGGGTCACATCCAGGAGAGGATTTATCTTCCTCGGGTTCCATGTATGCATCCCAAATGGCACCCTGTTCCCTATATAGTGCACTACTTTTGACCAGAGCCCTATTTGCCCTGGTCCAAAAGTAGTGCACTACACACTACCTTTCAAACGTTTGGGGTCACTTAGAAATGTCCTTTTTTTTAAAGACAACCACATTTTTTTGTCAATTAAAATAACATCAAATTTATCAGAAATACAGTGTAGACATTGTTCATGTTGTAAATGACTATTGTAGCTGGCAGCTTCATTAAATGGTACCCGCAAAACACCAGTCTCAATGTCAACAGTGAAGAGGCGACTCCGGGATGCTGGCATTCTAGGCAGAGTTCCTCTGTCCAGTGCCTGTGTTCTTTTGACCATCTTAATCTTTTATTTTTATTGGCCAGTCTGAGATATGGCTTTTTCTTTGCAACTCTGCCTAGAAGACCAGCATCCTGGAGTCGCCTCTTCACTGTTGACGTTGAGGCGTCTGTTTTGCGGGTACTATTTAATGAAGCTGCCAGTTGAGGACTCGTGAGGTGTCTGTTTCTCAATCTAGACACTCTAATGTACTTGTCCTCTTGCTCAGTTGTGCACCGGGGCCTCCCACTCCTCTTTATATTCTGGTTAGGGCCAGTTTGCGCTGTTATGTGAAGGGAGTAGTACACAGCATTGTACGAGATCTTCAGTTTCTTGGCAATTTCTTGCATGGAAGAGTCTTCATTTCTCAGAACAAGAATAGACTGACGAGTTTCAGAAGAAAGTTATTTGTTTCTGGCCATTTTGAGCCTGTAATTGAACCCGCAAATGCTGATGTTCCAGATTCTCAACTAGTCTAAAGGTGGCCAGTTTGATTGCTTCTTTAATCAGGACAACAGTTTTCAGCTGTGCTAACATAATTGCAAAAGGGTTTTCTAATGATCAATTAGCCTTTTAAAATGATCAACTTGGATTAGATAACACAACGTGCCATTGGAACACAGGAGTGATGGTTGCTGATAATGGGCCTCTGTAAGCCTCTATCTTCCCACCGGGGGTCTAGCATTAGCAATCAGCCTCCCTTCTAACCTGGAGATAGACCTTCTCTCCAATCAAAACAGCAATCATGGACCCACCCAATAGCTCCCCTGACCACATCCCAAAGCGCATGCAAATTCCCTGATGAATTATTTCCTCTTTCACTGTTCAAAATACCTGTAAAAGAATGTCCATGTCAGGAACCCTGAAGATATATCAGCCTGGAAGGCATATAAGCCTGGCCTGACCCATGTGATGGGATAAGGCACTTTTCAGTGTGCTCACAAAGGAAGAGAGATAAGGGGAAGATGAGAGAGGAAGAAACACAGGAAAGAGAGAGAGTTGAACTAAGCTCTCTGTGTGTTATCAAAGGAAAATATGAAACTAACCTCTGGCATCGAAAAACTCCTCATCTGAGCTGTCAACGGACTCCTGTGCAATGTCCTGCATCCGCCAGTGGGAGATACTGTGCTTGCGGGAAGCGGCTGAGAGGTAGAAAGAGAAAAACACGTCAATTTCTACTTCAGGAGAAACCTCTATGTATGTCATCATGTCATTATTCAGAGTATTCAAGGTCAAATTCATTACGTGAATCTATATTTTTTTCCTTTCAGCTTCAAGTGCATTGTCTGTCTATAAAAGGCAGTATAATAATTGCATTGGCTTTTAGGGCCTTGGGCAGAGAGGCTCTATTGGTCTCCAATGTCACAGAGCACAAATCAAGCAAACCAGAGCCCTAGATTGAGAAATGTAAGGAGGCACATATAAATAAATATAAGGCTCTGAAGCTAACCAATTGAGCTCAGAGGTTAGCCAGCTAATCTTATCTATGAACCATGGAACATTGGAGATGAAGGCTCCATATCTAGGTAGACTACTGTCCCTCAACAACACCCATTACCTGAGATATTGAATCAATCTTTAGTACTACACAGGAGGGTTTGGCCAGGGAGTTCTTCAAATTCCCATTCTTCAGGACTAGAACGAGGGAGTATTTAGAGAGATCCCTCAAGCTCTGTTCCTCTAAGATCAGTGTTATT
This sequence comes from Oncorhynchus gorbuscha, assembly GCF_021184085.1. Classification (NCBI taxonomy): domain Eukaryota; kingdom Metazoa; phylum Chordata; class Actinopteri; order Salmoniformes; family Salmonidae; genus Oncorhynchus; species Oncorhynchus gorbuscha. Next base: position 32,926,074 of record NC_060185.1, read on the forward strand.
AAACTTATGCCAGATAAAGGCAATAACGTGCATTATAAATTACTTTCAGACAACCAACGAGTCTTCCTTTAAGTGCTATTGAATTGAAACAAAATCAATAACAAGTCAAAGTGACCAAGCAAATTGTTCCCTTGTTCTAACCTCCAGAGAACTGCAATTGGAGAGAGAAAAATATCACCTAATTGAGTTGTGGGCTTTCCCGTCCCTACACACAGAGAGCCCGTGTCTCAGAATCTAAGATCCTTTACTCCACAACAACACCAGACTGCTTGTGTTTGATCTCAGCTCATTTCATCCCTCTATCCCTTCCTCCATTATCCACTTCCAGAGGCATTTGGAAAGTGCCATACTGCATGTTGAAAAGCTGAGTTCATGGCTTCCATTACACCATGCCACTTTCTCTGCCCTCACTGTTTTCACTCTCTTCGTCTCTTTATTTCTCTCCTACGGCTCTGCTTCTCCTCATCGCTACACAGGAAATAATTAGCTTTTAATTTCTTACATGACTCCATCAGTTCAAATGTTTTCACTATTAATATCTCATTGAGGGATGGGTGTCTCAACCTTTGGAGTTCTCATTAGAATCATGAAATGGAGAATAGGATAGTCCATGAACAGCAGATGTGTTACAAGGCTTTGCTCAACCTCAGCCTGGGGTAGGCCAGCACCGTTCAGGAGAGAACCCTGGTATTTCTGTTTGCTTTTTGCACTGTCTATGCCCCCTACACACTCACGCATACTGACACGCCAACACACACACACACAAACACCCACTTCATCACACACAATATGCACATTAATTTATACTGACTCTACTGTACACACACCACTCACATTCAATCTTCATATAGGCTGCTGCTACACTGTTTATCATACATCCAGATGCCTAGTCACCTTACCCCTCTACATATCTACCTCCATCACTCCAGTATCCCTGCACATTGTAAATATAGTACTGGAACTGACTGACCTTGTATATAGATGACTTAATTTATTGTGTTGTTCTTATTTCTTATTTCTATGTCTTGTGTGTTTTTTGTTCTACCTTGTGTTATTTTTACTATGACATTGTTATTGAATACTGCATTGTTGAGTTTAGAGCTGGCAAGAAAAGCATTTCACTGTACTTGTGCACGTGACTTTAAAACTTGAAACTAACCAGATCCTAACTAACACACTGATTCATGGGTTCACCCTGGTTAATTTCATTGGACTAGATGTGATTACAGCCAAGTGTATGGAGACACACCATATGGCCCTGGTCAAAAGTAGTGCACAATATAGGGAAGATGGTGCCAAACAGGGGCATTAACCAATCACCTGAAATCTCTACGCTATTCTGTGATGAGTGATTAACTTTAAATCCAATGTCTCAATACATTCAATAGCTCATTTGCACATTCAATATACACTACCATTCAAAGGTTTGGGGTCACTTAGACGTGTCCTTGTTTTTGAAAGAAAAGCACATTTGTTGTCCATTAAAATAACATCAAATTGATCAAAAATAAAGTGTAGACATTGTTCATGTTGTAAATGACTACTGTAGCTGGAAACTGATGATTTTTAATGGAATATCTACATAGGTGTACAGAGGCCCATTATCAGCAACCATCACTCTTGTGTTCCAATGGCACGTTGTGTTAGCTAATCCAAGTTCATAATTTTAAAAGGCTAATTGATCATTAGAAAACCCTTTTGCAATTATGTTAGCACAACTGAAAACTGTTGTCCTGATTAAAGAAGCAATCAAACTGGCCGCCTTTAGACTGGTTGAGAATCTTGAACATCAGCATTTGTGGGTTCAATTACAGGCTCAAAATGGCCAGAAACAAAGACCTTTCTTCTGAAACTCGTCAGTCTATTCTTGTTCTGAGAAATGAAGACTATTCCATGCGAGAAATTATCAAGAAACTGAAGATCTCGTACAATGCTGTGTACTACCCCCTTCACAGAACAGCGCAAACTGGCCCAAAACAGAATAGAAAGAGGAGTGGGAGGCCCCGGTACACACCTGGCAAGAGGACAAGTACATTAGAGTGTCTAGATTGAGAAACAGACACCTCACAAGTCCTCAACTGGCATCTTCATTAAATAGTACGCGTAAAACCCCAGTCTCAACGTCAACAGTGAAGAGGCGATTCCGGGATGCTGGCCTTCTAGGCAGAGTTCCTCTGTCCAGCGTTGGTGTTCTTTTTCCCATCTTAATCTTTTATTTTTATTGGCCAGTCTGGGATATGGCATTTTCTTAGCAACTCTGCCTAGAATGCCAGCATCCCGGGGTCGCCTCTTCACTGTTGACGTTGAGACGGTTGTTTTGCGGGTACTATTTAATGAAGCTGCCAGTTGAGGACTTGTGAGGCATCTGTATGAAAAAGAATTGGTATTTAAACAGGATTTGGAGCATGCTAAAATCAAGCTGCAACAAGAGCGGCTAGAGTTGGTTAGGGAAGGAAAGCTCTAAGGGGAGAGTTTGCTCTGGGAAGGTGACCCAGATTTACTTGGGGGCCGCTCATCTCTCGGTCATGCCCTGGACTCATTTGATATTGTTGGAAACTTACAGTTGTTGCCAAAATGTAATGAGAAGGACCCTGAGACGTTATTTTCATTGGAGCTTGTTGCTGACAGGCTCTCTCGAATGTCTACGTGACTGTCACGCCCTGACCATAGAGAGCTTTTTATTCTCTAGGTCGAGGTGTGACTGGGGTGGGTCATCTAGGTGATTATATTTCTATGTTGGCCTGGTATGGTTCCCAATCAGAGGCAGCTGTTTATCGTTGTCTCTGATTGTGGATCATTATTGTTTTCTTTGAGTTTCACTTCATAATAAAGAGGATGGAACCATACCACGCTGCATCTTGGTCCACTCATTCAGACGATCGTGACAGACGATCCAACCACAAACGGACCAAGCAGCGTGGCCAGGAGGAGCAGACATCCTGGACATGGGAGGATATCTTGGACGGTAAGGTATCCTGGGCGTGGGAGGAGATTCTGGCTGGAAAGGATCGCCTTCCATGGGAGCAGATGGAGTTTCACTTCAAAATAAAGAGGATGGAACCATACCACGCTGCATCTTGGTCCACTCATTCAGACGATAGTGACAGTTGACTGACTGTTGTTAATTTTGTTTGGTATTGTCCTGTCTGCAGGGCAGGGTCATTTGGGATGCAGAGCAGGGTCATTTGGGATGCAGAGCAGGGTCATTTGGGATGCAAGGCAGGGTCATTTGGGATGCAAGGCAGGGTCATTTGGGACATAGAATGTGTCATTTGGGATGCAGGGCAGAGTAATTTGGGATGCAGAGCAGGGTCATTTGGGATGCAGAGCAGGGTCATTTGGGATGCAGAGCAGGGTCATTTGGGATGCAGAGCAGGGTCATTTGGGATGCAGGGCAGTGTCATTTGGGATGCAGGGCAGGGTCATTTGGGATGCAGGGCAGGGTCATTTGGGATGCAGACGAGGGTCGTTTGGGATGCAGGGCAGGGTCATTTGGGATGCGGGCAGGGTCATTTGGGATGCAGGGCAGGGTCATTTGGGAAAACACACTGGGTCATTTGGGACAAAGGTCAGTATTATTTGTTGTTTGTGTGATTGGTGTGGTGTTCAACAAGGATCCCGGTTTATGGACCAGAAATCCAACATGGATGGATAACCTAAGATGTTTCACTTTTTTGCTCTGAGGACGCACATCAAGAATGACAGGGAGGAGAAATTGCTCGAGTAGTTTTTAAACAAAAGAAATAGCCAAAAGCGTGTCATTATTAAGTTTAAGTAGGTGATGAAGTAATCAAACAGCCATCATAAATCACTATAAACATATTCCCTTATAAGTAAGCACCAGAATCTTTGGTCAATATTGAAGTCATTTTGAAGATATTTAAGAGAGACTAATATGGGAGTGATAAAAACCCTTCCTCTAAAATCTCTCCCTACCTCTCCCTCTCTCCGAGCCGCCAGCCAGCCAGCCAGCTAGCTAGCCAGCTTCTGGCTCCCGGTTAGGTAAATAGGCAGCACTCGCCAACCCAGTGCACCCTCATGACAAACGGCCATTAAATACTAATTAACACTACTTTGCATGCTTGAATAAATAACTGAGGTCAGGGGCTGAATGCATTATCACAAGCCTGAGTTTGGCAGCACTGCCAAATAGAGGCCAAACCTAAGATTTCACTTATGGCACATAAGATTGTAACATTAGATGATACTCGTCAGTTATTGGAAAATGACATGTCTTCATGGCTTGAATATTCCATGGACAATAGGGCTATTTGAGGGCTTACATGAGGTTGCAAAAGAAATATAAATAATACATGGAAACAATCATTGTGAAAACTTGTCAAAAAGGTAACACTTAAACTGAAATGTGTTTGGCATTGCAATTTGTCAGTAGAGAGTTAGCCAGGCATATCTATAATTTATCTGGCAAAAATGAATGTAGTGACTAAATTAGCAAACATGAGGGGTTGTGAAACTAACTGAGCTCTCCCTCTGAGGAATGAGGAAGAGCGAGAAAGGCCTACAGCAGCACCTAGATCTTCTGCACAGATTCTGTCAGACAGTAAATCTCAGTAAGACAAAAATAATGGTGTTCCAAAAAAGGTCCAGTTGCCAGGACCACGAATACAAATTCCACCTAGACACCGGTGCCCTAGAGCACACAAAAAACGATACATACCTCGGCCTAAACATCAGCGCTACAGGTAATTTCCACAAAGCTGTGAACAAGCTGAGAGACAAGGCATCTATGCCATCAAAAGGAACATAAAATTTGACATACCAATTAGGATCTGGCTAAAAATACTTGAATCAGTTATAGAACCCATTGCCCTTTATGGTTGTGAGATCTGGGGTCCGCTCACCAAGCAAGAATTCACAAAATGGGACAAACACCAAATTGAAATTCTCCATGTAGAATTCTGCAAAAATATCCTCTGTGAGCAACGTAAAACACCAAATAATGCAAGCAGGGCAGAATAAGGCCAACACCCGCTACTTATCAAAATCCATAAAAGAGAGGTTAAATCCTACAACCACCTAAAAGGAAGCGATTTTCAAACCTTGGATAACAAAGCCATCACCTACAGAGAAATTAACCTGGAGAAGAGCCCCCTAAGCAAGCTGGTCCTGGTCCAGGACAGCAACACAATTAGACCCAACCAAATCATGAGAAAACAAAAAGATAATTAGAATTTACAATAAAACTGAGCCAACTGGAATGCTATTCGGCCCTAAACAAAGAGTCCACAGTGGCAGAGTACCTGACCACTGTGACTGACCCAAAATTAAGGAAATCTTTGACTCAGTGAGCATAGCCTTGCTGTTGAGAAAGGTCGCCAAAGGCAGACCTGGCTCTCAAGAGGAGACAGGCTATGAGGTGAAAACTGAGCTGCACTTCCTAACCTCCTGCCAAATGTATGACCATATTTGTTGACATATTTCCCTCAGATTACACAGACTCACAAAGAATTCGAACAAGAAAAGGGTAACCAGTGAAGAACAAACACCATTGTAAACACAACCCATATTTATATATTTTTATTTTCCGTTTTTATTTTCCGTACTTTAACTATTTGCACATCATTAAAACACTGTATATACGTAGACATAATATGACATTTGAAATGTCTTTATTCTTTTGGACCTTTTGTTAGTGTAATATTTACTGTTATTTTTGTATTGTTTCTATTTCACTTGCTTAGGCAATGTAAACATATGTCTCCCATGACAATAGAGCCCTGAAATTGAGAAAAGAGAGAGAAAAGAAAGAGAGAAAGAAAGAAAGAGAGAAAGAGTTAGTATCTGCTGTCTGTCACTGCCTCCTTTTATACAGGGCTATTTTTAGTTCTGTGCTGAATCCCAATCATTGTGCAAATTAGGAAGGACACAATCATTTGGGCAGAAACTGAAAAACCCGATTGGAGTTGGCCAATTTGAGACTAATTCAAGTTACATGGTACAGCAACTGCACATAAATAAATAATCTATACTAAATGAGGACATGATTCCAGCTCCAGGAATGAAGATAATTACAATACAAAGATTCTTATAACATCAATTGATCAGCTGCAAGAGGTGCGTCGGCCATAGCCGACAACACCCAAAGCTTGCCTAATGTTGATGGTCATAAGCATAAGCATAAGCAATGGTTTTAATGGTCATTTACTTTCCTTGAGTCCTAGTTTCAAATGTAGTCCAAACTTAAAATAAAGAATAACGAGTCTGCATTTTCTTCCTTGTTTGTCACCTATCAGCCAGTCAGGTGGCAGCTGTTTCAGAAACTGAAAACAGAGGGATCTCACTAATATCATGCAGCCTGTTACGCACGCCTCTATGAAGAGGGAATGCGACACCCTGCTACAACTAAACTCTCCGTGAAGTGAAAAAGGTATGGACTGTAGGTGCGAGTAAGGATGACAACAGACAGAATGTGGTACCGTTTACAAGGACTTTATTCCTTTACACGGTAATATGGGGAAAAGGGGCTGGACGGAACCAAAGCAAAGAAAGTAAATCTCAAAGCCCCCCCCTCTCCTATCTTACCTGCCTACCCACTACTTTCCTAATTTAGCACCACCTGGTGCCCTAACCAAAATACAGGGGGTGGTCCGCCCAGGTCTTACCTAGTGTGCCTAGACAGTGAATATGCTACGGGTATATGTATGCCCGCGGGCCTCTTGCCTAAGCACTCCCTAGGTGCCTTCCCCTTCCCCCTGGGAACAAATGAAACATAATATTAAACAATTTCACAAACAAACTAAGAAACAAACAAAGGACATCAAATAAGCTCTATCTGAGCAACAAACTCACAAAACATACCAACTCTCAGCAATGAACTCCCAGCAAAATCTATTTCCTACAAAATTCTCTCTCCTGAACAGAACACTGGCATTTATATATCTTCAGATGGAATGGGTAATTGGAGACAGCTGTCTTGACGAGGGGGCGGGGTCAGCTCTCCAATTAGCCATGGAGTCGACCAATCAGCTGCTTGAGGGATTTCAGGAAGCCATTTTCCTGAAATAAACACATGCAAATACACAAACTACAACACATAAACTGGGGAACGTAACACACCCACCACAAAAATTGCAAACCTAGTTTTGCAATAACAAAAGCCAATGCATCCCCAGTTAGTAAACCCGTGATAGAGCGTCAGCAACCACATTCGCCGAGCCCTTCACATCAGCTATCTGTACATTATATCTTTGTACAATCAGAGCCCACCGCATAAGGCGGCGGTTCTGGTTGTACATTTGTTTCAAGAACACCAATGGATTATGGTCCGTGAAGACCACTACAGGCAAGGCACTGGAGCCCACATATACCTCAAAGAACTGTAAGGCAAGCAAAAAGGCCAGCGTCTCTTGTTCGATTGTAGAGTACCTTGACTGACACGAGTTGAATTTACGGGAGAAGAAACTGATGGGCCGATCCACTCAGTCTTCATCTTCCTGTAAGAGAACCGCACCCACCCCCACTATACTAGCATCTACCTCCAACTTAAAAGGTTTGTCAAAGTTGGGGGCGGCAAGCACTGGAGCACTACAAAGTAGCGCTTTAGCGGACTCAAAAGCGTAGTTACAGTCCTTGGACCACTTGAATGGTACCTTGGGACTAAGCAGAGATGAAAGGGGAGCTACTACCATTGAGAAATTCTTACAGAATGTACGATAGTACCCTACCATCCCCAGGAATCTGTAGTGGGAGCAGGAAAAGCAACAATTGCTTCCACTTTGCCAGTTACTGGGCGCACTTGACCTCGTCCCACTTGTTTCCCTAAGTAAGTCACTGTAGCCTTCCCAAACTCACACTTGGCCAAATTGAGGGTTAAAGAAGCATTCTCCAACCGCTGAAACACACTTTTCAAAGTGGAGAGATGATCAGACCAAGTAGACGAATGAATCACCACATCGTCAAGGTAAGCAGTACAATTTGGCACATCTGCAAGCACAATGTTAACTAGCCTCTGAAAAGTAGCAGGTGCATTACACATGCCAAAGGGCATCACAGTGTATTGTACAAAGTTCTGGCGTAACAAAAGCCGATATGTCAGAAGCTCGAGAGGTTAGAGGCACCTGCCAATAACCTTTTAACAAATCTAACTTACTAACATAAGCAGCAGAGCCAATTCTATCAATACAGTCATCTAAGCGAGGTAGAGGAAAAGAATCAGACTTTGTAACTGCATTTACGCGACGATAGTCCGTACATAAGCGGGACGTACTGTCAGGCTTAGGAACAAGAATACATGGGGAACTCCAGGAGCTGTTACTGGGTTTTGCCATGTCATTCTGTAATAAATAAGCTACCTCACTTTTCATTAATTCCCTTTTCTTAGCATTAACCCGGTACGGATGCTGACGTATAGGAACAGCGTTCCCCACATCCACGTCATGTTCCAAGATGGATGTACAACTTGGAATGTCCTGAAACACACTGAGAAAACTGTTTATCAATAGGATAAGATCCTTAGTTTGATCATTATCCAAATGTTCCATTTGAGAGGGTAACTTCTTCAGCATCTCTGAATTACATAGGCGTTCACCTTGCTGTAACGTATGGCGTAACTCCAACCCGTCCTCCTTATCCTCATCTAGGTCCCAGCCAGGCTTCAGCACCACCGCAGCCACACTGGAGACGGCGGGCTGGACCGGCTTACTTGAGGAGCTGTCGGGAGAATTACGCACATAATATGTTTTCAGCATGTTAACATGACACACACGGGAAGAACGCCTTCGATCTGGTGTCTTTATCACATAATTGGTGTCATTGAGTTTCTTTTCCACCAGATATGGTCCAGAAAAACGTGCTGACAGAGATGAGCCAGGGATTGGCAACAAAACTAAAACTTGATCCCCTGGTGCAAATGAACGGCCAACAGCATTTTTGTCATAATGCAACTTCATGCCGTTTTTGAGACGAGGAGAGAGACTTTTGGGCTAACGCACATGCGGCGTGCAGTCTCTCCTGCATCTTACTGACATAATCCAAAACGTTTTTTTAGGGGCGCTACTGGGTGTAGGAGATAAGACATGCTCCTTCAAAACTTTCAGCGGACCCCGTGGGGTGTGTCCAAACACAAGGTCAGCAGGGCTGAACCCTAAGGACTTGTACCGTTTCCCTTATAGCAAATAGGACAAAGGGCACCCCCCCTCCCAATCAGTACTGGTATCCATACAATACTTGCGTAGCATTGCCTTCAGTGTCTGATGCCAGCGTTCTGTTGTGGGATGATACGGACTGGAGACCTGATGGGAAATACACAATGTCTTTAACACCTTTGAAAACAGTTTAGACATGAAGTTGGATCCCTGATCAGTTTGGATTACTTTAGGGAGTCCAAACGTAGAGAAGAACTTCACTAGTGCCTTCACCACAGTCTTAGCCGTTATAGTACGGAGAGGAATAGCCTCTGGGTATCAAGTAGCACTGCACATTATTGTTAGTAGGAACTGGTTACCTGACCTGGTTTTCGGCAATGGACCTACACAGTCAATTATCACTCTTTCAAACGGTTCCCCCACCACAGGAATCGGGCAGAGTGGCGCTCGTGGAACTGTTTGATTCACTTTCCCAGTGAGTTGACATATGTGACATGTTTTACAAAATTGGACCACGTCAGACTTCAAACCTGGCCAGAAGAAATGACGAAGGACTCGGTTATAAGTCTTTGTGATACCAAAGTGTCCAGACCACGCTTGGTCATGGGCGAGTGACAGCACCTTCTGTCGGAACGGTGTAGGAACAACCACTTGACACACTTCACTCCAGTCATTAATGGTGTCATGAGATGCCCATTTACACATCAAAACTCCTGCTTCCATAAAGTAGGCGGTCTCTCTAGTTTTAGCTTCCTCAATGGAAATTACCGAAGCAGAACACTTGCGAAGACTGGTGTCTTCTTTTTGACATTCAATCACCTTCTCTGGGGTGACAGACAAAAGAATGTCATGTAATTGGGGCGCAATTTCGTTTTCCCCTGCCTTAGTTTTTACGGGGGTAAAAACGGTCGGCATTGCAGAAGGCATACTCTGTGCATTGTCTTCTACCTGAATGTTCTCAAAAATGGAACTATCCAAATCCACCACATCTCCTAGCTTGCGAGATTGTGTTTTAACGAGGGCACAAGCAGGAAAAACATGTGGAAATGCTTGAACCAATTTCTCATCTGTAGTTCTGATTTCTGGGTTGTCTACTACCTCTAACACAGGAGTGACATTACCACCAGCAATATCATTCCCTAGTAGCAATTTGACTCCTGATACTGGCAGTGTAGACACTACACCAACACGGAAACGTCCTGATACCAAGTCTGACACTAAGTGGACCCAGTGTAATGGTACAGGTACGGTTTTTGTCTCTATCCCCTGTAATATGACATGCGAGCCACAATAGGTTTCAGGAGACCAGGGTAAAGCATCAGTAACGATTACTAACTGCACCGCCCCGGTGTCTCGTAGGATTTGGATAGGCATTTGATCAGCTTGTTCTCCTGTTAAGGAAACACAACCGGCAGAGATAAACGGAGCATAGACAGGATCCGGTTTCTCAAATGCTGAATCAATAACACGATCCAATGGACGAGCCAAAGACTTGACTAAACCCAAACTTTTCATTTTTGGGGACGGTGACACCAATCACGTGACCCTTTTGGTGACAGTAAAAACATTCACGGATTTCATGAAAAGGCTTAGGGTTGTCAGAGGTAAAGCGACCTGAACGAGGAACTGATGACGTAATCGTCCGGCCTTCAAAACGTGGTGCATCAAAGACAGTCTTGTGTGTCAAAGCGTACTCATCTGCCAACACTGCTGCTTGGGCCAATGTCGCCACTTTCTGTTCATTTAAATGAACTACAATTCTATCTGGGAGGTTGTTTTTAAACAGCATCAACTCCCGAATATCAGCAAAGGTGTTAGCTTTGCTGGCTGAACACCAGTGACTAAACAGAGACTCTTTGTCCCTAGCAAATTCAACAAATGTACGGTGAGATGTTTTTTTGTGGTTCCTGAAGCGCTGCCTATAAGCTTCAGGCACCAACTCATAAGCCCGCAACACTGTAGTTTATAACTGTATTGTAGTGTAAACAGTCTTCCAGGGAGAGAGCAGCTACTACTTCCTGGGCTTTCCCAGACAATTTACATTGTAACAGGAGTGGCCAAACCTCGAGTGGCCAATGCAGCGCAGCGTCCACATGCTCAAACGCAGAGAAATAAGAATCAACTTCCGACTCTCGGAATGGAGGGACTAAAGCTATGTTTTTACTCACATCGAAGTGGGCGTGATGATGAGCAGCTTGTGGAGTCGCACTAGAGCCAGCATCTAGCTCCAGTTGTCAGATCCTCACCTCCTTGTCAGCTTCTATTTTCCTAATTTCAAGTTCAAAATGCATCTGTCTCTCTTTATCTTTTTGCTCCATTTCTAACCGAGCCAGCCTCACCTTCAGCCTAGCAGTCCCATCTGAACAACCCAAAGCAGAAGATAAAGGATCGAATCGGGGCAATGTAAAAGGGGTACGAGGAACCCCTTCCTCCGCCCTGTCCTCTGACTTGGCATCAGATGGTCTACCCGTCTCCTCTCCTTGCAATGAGAGAATCCGTTCTCTCACTAAACCCTCCCTGACGAGCACCAAAAGCTCAGCCTTTAGGGCTTTCTCAGGGACAACAAATCCATAATGGTCAGCTATAGCTATAAGGTCTACTTTACGAAACCTCACCAAACAATCAGGCAGCAATCTTATACAATGCAGTCTCCTGAACACACTAACTAAACAAGTCATCCAAACTCACAACCTACCATCACACCTCAATCACTAACCACAGAGAGCTCAGAGCAGCAGGGTCCGGTGGGTTTAATGGAAAAATCCCAGATGAGCCCCCATTATGTTACGCACGCCTCTATGAAGAGGGAACGCGACACCCTGCTACAACTAAACTCTCCGTGAAGTGAAAAAGATATGGACTGTAGGTGCGAGTAAGGATGACAACAGACAGAATGTGGTACCGTTTACAAGGACTTTATTCCTTTACACGGTAATATGGGGAAAAGGGGCTGGACGGAACCAAAGCAAAGAAAGTAAATCTCAAAGCCCCCCCCCCTCTATCTTACCTGCCTACCCACTACTTACCTAATTTAGCACCACCTGGTGCCCTAACCAAAATACAGGGGGTGGTCCACCCAGGTCTTACCTTGTGTGCCTAGACAGCGAATATGCTACGGGTATATGTATGCCCGCGGGCCTCTTGCCTAAGCACTCCCTCCTAAGCACTCACAAAACATACCAACTCCCAGCAATGAACTCCCAGCAATGAACTCCCAGCAATGAACTCCCAGCAATGAACTCCCAGCAATGAACTCCCAGCAATGAACTCCCAGCAATGAACTCCCAGCAAAATCTCTTTCCTACAAAATTCTCTCTCCTGAACAGAACACTGGCATCTATATATCTTCAGATGGAATGGGTAATTGGAGACAGCTGTCTTGACGAGGGGGCGGGGTCAGCTCTCCAATTAGCCATGGAGTCGACCAATCAGCTGCTTGAGGGACTTCAGGAAGCTATTTTCCTGAAATAAACACATGCAAATACACAAACTACAACACATAAACTGGGGAACGTAACACAGCCCATCACACAGCAAAGCTGCCAGAGAAGAATTACAAAGACTATCTACATACATTTATTAAACCGCAATCATTGGTCTTGAGTATTATTCTGCAGCAGTCAATTTGGATCTTATCAATAAGCAGAGTTCATTATGTTTAGTATGCTTGAAAATAAATGAAGGAACAGAACTCAGACCATTACAGGTACAATGCCAGCCGAAGCCATTAATGCAGAAAACAATGTTGTCTAGGGAATGTGTTTGTCTGGGTTATTGATTGCACTGCATACTTTTTCAAATGACTTCTGAGGACAAGGCTGCTTGTCTGCTCAACCCTCATACTGTATCTGTAATAATCACCATCTCTCCTCTTTAACGTTCACTTTAATAGTGAATTGGTTTTTCTGAGTAGTGTTACAAACAGGAATCACAGATGACAAGGACTGTCTGTTGTCTCTGTGCTTATTTGTCTGCAGACTGACAAAAGCCTTTGAGATCCAGACATTATAATCAAATGAAAATGTAAACAATTCAACAGTGACCAGATCAATTTACAATATCACTTTTGAAACACAATACATTTCGCCTATCAAAGAAAATTCCACCCAAAATGCATGCAGAGCACACAAAGAGATCGGTACAAAGCTCTCCCTCGCCCTCCATTTGGCAAATCTGACCAAAATTCTATCCTCCTGATTCCTGCTTACAAGCAAAAACTAAAGCAGGAAGCACCAGTGACTCGGTGAATAAAAAAGTGGTCAGATGAAGCAGATGCTACGCTGCAGGACTGTTTTGCTAACACAGACTGGAATATGTTCCGGAATTCTTCCGATGGCATTGAGGAGTACACCACATCAGTCACTGGCTTCATCAATAAGTGCATCGGTGACGTCGTCCCCACAGCGACTGTACGTGCATACCCCAACCAGAAGCCATGGATTACAGGCAACATCCACACTGAGCAAAAGGGTAGAGCTGCTGCTTTCAAGGAGCAGGACTATAACCCAGAAATGTATAAGAAATCCCGCTATAGCCCTCCAACGAACCATCAAACAAGCAAAGCATCAATACAGGACTAAGATCGAATCGTACTACACCGGCTCCGACACCCGTCGGATGTGGCAGGGCTTGAAAACTATTACAGACTACAAAGGGAAGCACAGGCGAGAGCTGCCCAGTGACACAAGCCTACCAGACGAGCTAAATTACTTCTATGTTCGCTTCAAGGCAAGTAACACTGAAACATGCATGAGAGCATCAGCTGTTCTGGACGACTGTGTGATCACACTCTCCGCAGCTGATGTGTGTAAGACCTTTAAACAGGTCAACATTCATAAGGCCGCAGGGCCAGACGGATTACAAGAGAGTGTACTGCGAGCATGCGCTGACCAACTGGCAAGTGTCTTCACTGAAATTTTCAACCTCTCCCTGTCTGAGTCTGTAATACCAACATGTTTCAAGCAGACCACCATAGTGCCTATGTCCAAAAACACTAAGGTAACCTGCCTAAATGACTACAGACCCGTAGCACTCACATCTGTAGCCATGAAGTTCTTTGATAGGCTGGTCATGGCTCACATCAACACCATCATCTCAAAAACCCTAGACCCACTCCAATTTGCATACCACCTCAACAGATCCACAGATGATGCCATCTCTACTGCACTCCACACTGCCTTTTCCCACCTGGACAAAAGGAACACCTTTGTGAGAATGCTATTCATAGACTACAGCTCAGCGTTCAACACCATAATGCCCTTAAAGCCCATCACTAAGCTAAGGACCCTGGGACTGAACACCTCCCTCTGCAACTGGATCCTGGATTTCCTGACGGGCAGCCCCCACATGGTAAGGGTAGGTAACAACACATCCGCCTCGCTGATCCTCAACACGGGGGGCCCTCAGGGGTGCGCGCTCAGTCCCCTTCTGTACTCCCTGTTCACTCATGACTGCACGACCAGGCATGACTCCAACACCAGTATTAAGTTTGATGATGACACAACAGTGGTAGGCACGATCACAGACAACAACAAGACAGCCTATAGGGAGGAGGTCAGAGACCTGACCCTGTGGTGCAAGCACAACAACCTCTCCCTCAACATGATCAAGACAAAGGAGATGATTGTGGAGAAGAGGACCGAGTGGAAAAGAGGACCAAGCACGCCTCCATTCTCATCGACGGAGTAGTAGTGGAGCAGGTTGAGAGCTTCAAGTTCCTTGGCGTCCACATCACCAACAAACTAACATGGCAAGCGGTACCGAAGCACCAAGTCTAGATCCAAGAGGCTTCAAAACAGCTTCTACCCCCAAGCCATAAGACTCCTGAACATCGAATCAAATGGCTATTTTTTTACGCTGCTGCTACTCTCTGTTATTATCTATGCAGTCACTTTAATAACTCTACCTACATGCACATATTACCTCGACTAACCGGTGCCCTCCCACATTGACTCTGTATCGGTACCCCCTATTTATAGCCTCGCTATTGTTATGTTACTACTGCTATTTTATTATTTCTTACTTTTATTTATTACTTTTATTTAGGTATTTTTCTTAAACTGCATTGTTGGATAAGGGCTTGTGAGTAAGCATTCACTGTGAGGTCTACACCTGTTGTATTGGGCACATGTGACAAATAACATCTGATTTGATTTGAAAAACTATCTTTGGGTATTAGTTTCATTTGCCCATTGTTGATATTGTCTTACAAAATGTTGCAATCATGTTTTGAAGATATATGACTTTCAAAATACAGAAATACAGCAAAATGCATCATAATGGCTGTATTTATGTATTTTGAAAGTTATATAGAGTTGAAGTCGGAGGTTTACACACACCTTAGCCAAATACATTTACACTCAGTTTTCACAATTCCTGACATTTAATCCTAGTAAAAATTCCCTGCTTTTTCAGTTCTACCCATACATTTTCTATAAGTTTGAGCTCAGGGCTTTGTGATGGCCACTCCAATACCTTGAGTTTGTTGTCCTTAAGCCATTTTGCCACAACTTTGGAATTTTGCTTGGGGTCGTTGTCCATTTGGAAGACCCATTTGCAACCAAGCTTTAACCTGACTGATGTCTTGAGATGTTGCTTCAATATATCCACATAGTTTTCCTGCCTCATGATGCCATCTAGGCTGCGATCCATTCCGTTGTCCTGGGTGGAAGGCAGAACACAGGATCCGCTTCGGGAAAGTCATATTCCTGGTCGTACTGATGGTGAGTTGACGTTGCTCCTATATTCAGTAGTTCTTCCCGACTGTATGTAATGAAAGCTAAGATTACCTGGGGTACCAATGTAAAAAATAACACGGCGCAGGATGCATGTTGGATGTCGGCGCAGGATGCATGTTGGATGTCGGCGCAGGATGCATGTTGGATGTCGGCAAAGGATGCATGTTGGATGTCGGCGCAGGATGCATGTTGGATGTCGGCGCAGGATGCATGTTGGATGTCGGCGCAGGATGCATGTTGGATGTCGGCGCAGGATGCATGTTGGATGTCGGTGCAGGATGCATGTTGGATGTCGGCGCAGGATGCATGTTGGATGTCGGCGCAGGATGCATGTTGGATGTCGGCGCAGGATGCATGTTGGATGCATTTGCTGTTTGTTTTGGTTGTGTTTGAGATTATTCTGTGCCTAAACAAAATTAATGGTCAATTATATGTTGTGACATTTTGGAGTCACTTTTATCGTAAATAAGAATAGAATATGTTTCTAAACACTACTACATTCATTTGGCTGCTACTATAATTACAGATAGTCCTGAATGAATCGTGGATAATGATGAGTGAGAAAGTTACAGACGGACAAATATCATACCCCCCCAAAAATGCTTGGGGGTTTGATATTTATGCATCTTCATTTCAAATCCAAAATGCTGGAGTACAGAGCCAAAAAACAACTAAAAGAACACTGTACATGCCTGAAGTCTACTTCTGTCTCCAACCTAAGGTTTTGATCAAGTGGAAACTGAAGAGTGAAAGACCACATGTAACCCCTAAACCCCTGATGTTCTTCACATCAATGAGGAGATAATGTTTTTAGGAGAAGCTGAAACAGAAATACTGATTCATCATGTTCCAAGTACATATGATATGGCATGTTTGGCAGAGCCTCTGCTAAAATCAAAACGGATGTTCCCATCTCCTCTTATCAAAAATAAAATACTGATCCCCAGCTGCTTTTTGGTAATGAGACTTTCTATAGAGAAAAGAGGAAAAGGGTATGTGGCAGAATCCTTAGAGACAAACTAAATAAAGCTACAGATCCACTCAGAACAGATCTCAAGTAATGATGAAGCAGATAAGAAGAACGTGTGTGAATATAAGAAAGATTAGAATAAAGTCTATATCTAGGCCAAGTTGTTTTACTGTAGGTAAAGTAAAAGGAGGAGAAATGTCCGATCTACAAACCGCAATGACACAGAGATTACACACTACAGTCAAAGGTGCAACAGTATTGAAAGAAAATAGATCATGGAGATATGGAGGTAGGAACAGTAACCCTTACATATTGCAGTTTGCCATCAATCTTATACCAGTGTGTTCAAGCATTGCAGGGTTCAAATGATCTTCATGAGCAGAACGGCGAGCATTGCTGGAATGATGGCTGTGGCCATAGATTTGCCATTAGCTCAGCGAGGGATAATCACTCACATCATATTGTGACTATTATGACAAACTGAAGAAAGGACTGCAGTTACAGCTACTTACAATTCAATTAGTCTGTTAGTTTCAAGGAAATCTATTGTCGCTTATAAACTGGGGAGCAATGCTTTCCTCTCAATCATATTACAGCATATCATGAATAATCTGCACAACTGGTGACAGAGTGAAAAGCTTCCTGCTACAATGTACAGAAGACTCTATTAACCTTCTAAGAACAAGTTTCCCACTGGGCACAAACGTCATTTCAACGTCTAGTTTTGATTTAATTTTGGTTGTGTTGTCAACTAATGTCAATTCAACGCAAAAATCAACAGAACATTTCACCATGTCTTTGGATTTAGGTTCAAAGTTGTGTGGAAAAAAAAATCCATTATGTTGATGGCTTATTGCAAATTCAATCAGTTTTCCACGTTGATGCAACAACATCACATATATTTTTTGTTGTTAAAATGACATGGAAACAATGTCTAATCAATAAGTGTTTGCCCAGTCGGTTATGAGCTCTTGAAATAATCTATCTATCTGTCTCTCTCTCTATGTATGTATCTCTATCTGTCTCTCTCCCTCTATGTCTGTCTCTCTCTCTCTCTCTCTCTCTATGTCTGTCTCTCTCTCTCTGTCTGTCTCTCTATCTGTCTCTCTCTCTCTCTGTCTGTCTCTCTATCTGTCTCTCTCTCTATGTCTGTCTCTCTATCTGTCTCTCTCTCTCTCTGTCTGTCTCTCTATCTGTCTCTCTCTCTCTATGTCTGTCTCTATCTGTCTGTCTCTCTCTATGTCTGTCTCTCTATCTGTCTATATATATATGTCTCTCTCTCTATGTCTGTATCTCTATCTGTCTCTCTCTCTCTATGTCTGTCTCTCTCTCTATCTGTCTCTCTCTCTCTATATATATATGTCTGTCTCTCTCTATGTCTGTCTCTCTATCTGTCTCTCTCTCTCTCTGTATGTCTCTCTATCTGTCTCTCTCTCTCTATGTCTGTCTCTCTCTCTCTCTCTCTGTCTGTCTCTCTATGTCTCTCTCTCTCTATGTCTGTCTCTCTATCTGTCTCTCTCTCTCTGTCTGTCTCTCTCTATGTCTGTCTCTCTATCTGTCTCTCTCTCTGTATGTCTCTCTATCTGTCTCTCTATGTCTCTCTCTCTCTCTCTCTCTCTGTCTCTCTGTCTCTCTCTATGTCTGTCTCTCTATCTGTCTCTCTCTCTCTGTCTCTGTCTCTCTATCTGTCTCTCTCTCTGTCTCTCTCTCTCTCTCTCTCTCTCTCTCTCTCCTCTCTCTCTCTCTGTCTGTCTGTCTGTCTCTCTGTCTCTCTCTCTATGTCTGTCTCTCTCTCTCTCTGTCTGTCTCTGTATCTGTCTCTCTCTCTCTGTCTGTCTCTCTGTCTGTCTCTCTCTATCTGTCTCTCTGTCTGTCTCTCTATGTCTCTCTATCTGTCTCTCTCTCTATGTCTGTCTCTCTATCTGTCTCTCTCTCTCTATGTCTGTTTCTCTATCTGTCTCTCTCTCTATATATATATATATGTCTGTCTCTCTCTATGTCTGTCTCTCTATCTGTCTCTCTCTCTCTGTATGTCTCTCTATCTGTCTCTCTGTCTCTCTCTCTCTGTCTGTCTCTCTATCTGTCTCTCTCTCTATGTCTGTCTCTCTATCTGTCTCTCTCTCTCTGTCTGTCTCTCTATCTGTCTCTCTCTCTATGTCTGTCTCTCTATCTGTCTCTCTATCTGTCTCTCTCTCTCTCTCTCTCCTCTGTCTGTCTGTCTGTCTGTCTGTCTGTCTGTCTGTCTGTCTGTCTGTCTGTCTGTCTGTCTCTCTCTCTCTCTATGTCTGTCTCTCTCTCTATGTCTGTCTCTCTCTCTCTCTGTCTCTGTATCTGTCTCTCTCTCTCTCTCTATCTGTCTCTCTGTCTGTCTCTCTATATGTCTCTCTATCTGTCTCTCTCTCTGTCTGTCTGTCTCTCTGTCTGTCTCTCTATCTGTCTCTCTCTCTCTCTGTCTGTCTCTCTCTGTCTGTCTCTCTCTCTCTGTCTGTCTCTCTATGTCTGTCACTCTCTCTCTGTCTGTCTCTCTCTCTCTGTCTGTCTCTCTATGTCTGTCTCTCTATGTCTGTCTCTCTATCTGTCTCTCTGTCTGTCTCTCTATCTGTCTCTCTCTGTCTGTCTCTCTCTCTCTGTCTGTCTCTCTATGTCTGTCTCTCTATCTGTCTCTCTCCCTTCTGTTGCATCTCTCTTTACTCACTGAATCAACTGCTGATTGCGGTGAATCAGTAAATTAGCAGATGCAATTGCGACATGGCTGGTATGTGATCTGGATAGGATTCTACTATACAGAGCTGAGCTCCCTCTACTAACACCTGGGCTGGTTCAAAACATACTGCCACTGTGTGTCCCAAATGGCACCCTATTATTTTGGTCAGAGCCCTGGTCAAAGGTAGTGCACTATAAAGGGAATAGAGAGTCATTTGGGACGCACACACTATGTTTCAGTCAGCAGCCAGTGGCATAAGCGCATGTTACTCTAGCAAAATGTTTTATTCAAGTGCATTGGGTAGTCTCCCTACATGTTTTGTTGTTGTTGGTATTTATAGGATCACATCTCATAGCTGTTGTGTACTTATTGTACCTGCCAGGTAGGACATTAGCCTCCCTTCTGTAAGGCAGGTGGTGAGGGAGATTCTTAAAATTGTATTGTTTTCATTATAAAACTAATTTCAGTTCTACCTAAATGACATTATTGGAAAGCCTGGTAAAAGTAACCTCATCCTCAGACTCAACTGCGAGAGAGAGCCGACTGGGTGAATGAGACTAAGTAGTAAGACCATAACTTGGCCTTATTGTATGCAATCTAATTCTGTCTCTGGTGTTCAGTTCCTGAGATTACGGTCCAATCATCAGCCAACCAACAGTGACTGTATAAGACAAATGACTTATGTGACCTTAACATCATGGTTTTAATTACCTCCATAACAAATCATTGCACCCCTATAACAAAATCATTGTTGGGCACTGCGAAAAGAGACATTGGGCACCACCAAGAGTCATGTATACTTTGAATACTGCTTGACTTACTGAAACTGGATAATAAAGGCCTACAATGGGTATTTTATTATCATTCAGCTCACGAATATTACCAATTTACGTCACGTCTCCAGAGTCGAGTCAAGGTTAAATATATAATGGAACAGTCATGAAATATTAAATCAATTCAAAAAGCATAGCTAACGCCGTCAGAGGAAGAGTTATGATGAATACACAACTAGGATGGGTCTGACTGGGTCACTCTAAAGAAAACTCACCAGTTGCTCATCAATCTTTTATCACTCTACTTTCAGGAAAGTTGGACAAAATCAGGCAGGGTCTACATCCCAAATGGCACCCTATATTCCTTACATAGTGTGCTACTTTTGACCAGATCCCCAGTGGCCCTGGTCAAACGTAGTGCACTATTTAGGGAATTGGGTGTCTTTTGTGACACACAACCCATGCTGTCCAAAGCCCATTGCTTCATGTGTTGTTGTTGAGGAATTCACTATCGCACTGGACAGCACACAATCTGTCATGCGATCGTTATCTAATTAAATTCATTAGACCAAAGATGGGCCCAAGTATTTCACACACAGTCATGTTTTCAAGATACGTTGTGTTTTTTACCTATACCTCAAACACATTCATTCAACAGAAACATTCACTTAGGATTCCACCATCTCAATCACCTTCCACTGCACTTTGTCACCTTCTTCCTCACCTACCATAAGACTTATCAAGGTGCAATGGAAGGGGATTTAGAAGGTGAATCAAATGTAGTCTACACTGAACTTTTCATATTTCATTAAATTCCCTGAATCATGAAGAATAGACTATCCATTTCCATAACCAACAGAACACATCTCCCTGGGGAATGCAATGTAGTGGCCTTGATACACTGTATTCATTCAAATTGTATCAATGTTATGCATTGGTGTTTTAGTAAGCAGGGGTGGACTGGCCATCTGGCAGGGTCGATGCCAGGGTTGATTTCTAGTCCCAGTCTGCCCCTATCAGTAAGGTATTGAACCCCATGGTGATCAACTGGATATCAACCAGGTATAATGGAAATGCAGTTAAAACACTTATAACACCTTCATTACAACATTAATTTAACTGTATCACCTGCATGTTAGCGTTTTTCATAATTAATCTTGTTCTGCAGGCAGCTCTGCAGTGGTCACTAGCTGGCACAACCATAAAGTCATAGAATCTAATTTTAAACATAACCCTAACCACAATGCCAACCCTAACGCCTAACCTTAAAATAAGCCCAAAATGCAATTTTTTGTTTTCATACATTTTTACAATATAGCCAATTTTGACTTTGCAGCTGGCTTATCTTAGAAGAACTCGCTCAGTTCTGCCTCCAGGACAAGACTCATGACAATAAACGTCGACCTGCGTATCAACTCGTGCGTCCTGTTTTAATTCTGGAAAGTCCAGTTTTACTTTTAAAATACACGAATTCATACTGTTAAATATTTGTGTGGACAACAATAGTCCAACTAATAGCCTACTAATAATAGCCTATCCACTAACAATGTAATTTTCCTTGAATGCATGCTTGTCAACAAAGATTGATCAGCGTTTGAGTCTCTCAGGAACTGAAAAGGGTTTACCCAAACAATGTAATATGCTCAATATATGTGATTAACGAGGTCCAAATCTAAGTTTGGCGCGCGCTTTTTCCCGTCGTTAATGGTCAGGATGACCGTATCACACCTTACATGTGTCAAAATCATTTATAATGAACGTACTCAGACAACATCGACAAAACACGTCACACCGTTTGACAAACATCTCAGAGGACACGGGTTGCTTTTTTATTCTGATAGACTACTGAACGTTAACATCCCGCATTCCAACAGATTGTCAAGAAGAGCCAGCAGGCTATTGCGCGCATGCATCGTTTTACATGATTTAGGTTGAGACGTTGACTTATGCGACCTGATAACCTCATAAGATTTGACACCGGAGGAGACATGGTAGGCTATATAAAAAAATATTGAACCGAGCACCTTACCTTTCCCTCTCGTTTCCTTCGCCATCCCAACCTCTACGTCTCTACCAAGGTTGGTGCGGAGTCACCGGGGTGTAATTTTGTCAGATAGTTTTAACCGAGTGGGCGCTCCCTCCCTTATCTCCGCACCTTGACGCCAGCCAGGCAGAAGATAGGTAGCCCTGAGGCAGTGAGGATGCGCTTTTTCTCTCGGCTTGAATTCTGCAGCTGAGATCCTCTGGCTCATTGGTGACAAGACCCACATCCAGTGGATCTACCTCTTGTACTGAACACACTTTCAGTTTTTTGTATCTGTGCAGACTTTGCTACTGCCCTCCCCTCCACTACCGTCACATCAGTAGAACTGTTTCAAGGACCAGTGTTTGACTGCCTCCAGTGGCTCGCTGGTGTGCCACCCAAGGGCGTCCGTTGTATAAATTGTCTCTGCCTCCTGCAGTTGGGATTCCAATAAAATAAATTAGTCGACAGTGACACATTGGTGCAAACTGATTTGCATGGGATGCACTTCTAACCATGGACGTGAGGTCTAGTTGACGTGAGGTCTAGAAATAAATATAGCCCACTTGGAAAACGACACATCTACAAAATCGCACTCCTGCCTATTCAATTAGGTAGTTACAACTGTTATGATTGAGTAAAATAATAAAGTAAAATAATAAAGATAAGATAACCTATAAGCCTATAAACAACAGACTGAGGTTAATGTTTCAGTATGTTGAACCATAAGTATGCTGCACGCAGCAGACATGACAAATAGCTTGACAAAGACTCTTTATTGACCTTAAAGACATGATGATGATAATGACTGTCTCCAAGCCACAGATGGGGGCCTAAAGGGCACGGACTGACTCTCACCTTGTCATCACGCTAGCTTTATTTCCTGCAGCCTTGGCTCCTCCACAGTGTTAGGTCAGAGACCCAGCTATAAAACATACTGGAACCAGAGTTCAACAGCATAGCATCACAGCACATTCCTCATGGTCCACAGACGGCTCACATCTTAGGCTTTGTGCGGAGTGGACTTGCATTTAAGAGAAACTGTTATTAGCCACATGGATCAGATGCAGGCATGATGAGGGATGTAGGTTAAGTCCCAAATGGCACCCGATTCCCTCAAAGTGCACCATAGTGCAATTTTGCCCTAGTCTGGTCAAAAGTAGTGCACTATAAGGGCAAAGGGTGCCAATTTGGATTCTGTCAAACTGTTATTAGACACATGGATAATCAGATAAGTTAATGGATGCATTGCCGTTAGGGATGTATCCTATTGTATGTAAACTGTAGAAACACAGCACAGTAAGGCTGGCTGGCTTGCTTCCGACATTCAGTGCCTAATCCATGATGTTTTATAGATTTCCCTGCTCTGACATTGTCAAAGAACTCTCACGTCTATCAAACAATACGCTATATTAATTTAGATCACTGTCATATCTATCAAATAATGAGACATGACAGTGATCTAAATGAATATATCTCATTATTTGATAGATATGACAGTGATCTAAATTATTATATCTATCAAACCAAATCTATTCATTTAGAGTAGACCACTTTGAATATGCTGAAACCTGCTGTCTATATGTGAAGAGCCCATTCAGATAAACATAGTATCATATTCACCCCTACATGTATAGAAATCGTATTACCAAAGGACACCCATGTTCCCAACCCTTTCAACAGAAAAAAAAGATATTGTACTATAACACAAAAACTCAAAGTAGATTCCCAACCTGAAAATATAATTGTAGATTCCCAACCTGAATACAACCTAAAAAAATCATTGTAGATTCCCAACTGAATACAACCTGAAAAACTCATTGTAGATTCACAAACAGAACCATCTACCAAGCGCAGTGGGAAACATGGGAGAGCAGTGATTGTCTGTTGTTGTGCACAGCAGTGCAGATATATAGTTATACCCTCATTCTATCCTCTAGCTAGCACATGACCACAGAACAGGTCATAGCCTGGGATCAGAGCAGCACCAGCATCACTCTATCTGCAGCTCTGCACCCTGGTGCCATTTAATGACTATCGATGGACCCAAATGCCTGAAGCTGAGCCATCTCCCTCCAATCTGAGTACTGGCCTGGCCACAGACACGCTGTATTACCCAACCCTATGAGGGCCCAGGATATTTCAACCAGTCAGGATGACCAATGACAAAATACTTCTGGCTCAAGACACTGTATTGCGATTCTAGCAGGAGAGTAAAAGAAAACAGCCAGCAGGGCCAGAAAGACAGCGAGAGATAGCATTGATTACACCCAATGGCCTCACTCACAAGAAAAAAAAGGTAATTCAATTTTGGCAGAATAACTTTTTTCTTTAGAAGCAATCTCATCCTATGCCAAGGCAGTGTGCCAAGTCTACAACAGGCTCTACTTTGAGCTGTCCCACCCCCCAATCATAAAAAAACTCAGCACTTGTGGCTGAGTGGAAGCAAGTCCCTGCAGCAATGTCCCAACATCTCGTGGAAAGAATTCTCAGAAGAGTGTAGGCTGTTATAGCAGCAAAGGGGGGGACCAACTCCATATTAATGGCTATGATTTTGGAATGAGATGTTCGGCGAGCAGGTGTCCACATACATTTGGTCATGTAGTGTACACTGAGTGTACAAAACATTAGGAACACCTTTCCATGACATAGACTAACCAGGTGAATGAAAGCTATGATCCCTTATTGATGAACCTGTTAATGCCACTTCATTCAGTGTAGATGAAGGGCAGGAGACAGGTTAAAGAAGGTTTGCTAAGCCTCTAGACAACTGAGAAATGGATTGTGTAAGTGTGCCATTCAGATGCTTAATGTGCAAGACAAAATATTTAACACCTTTGAACAGGGTATGGTAGTAGGTGCCAGGCACACCAGTTTAGGTATGTCAAGAACTGCAATGCTGCTGGGTTTTCCCCGCTCAACAGTTCAAGAGTGGTCCACCACCCAAAGGACATCCAGCCAACTTGGCACAATTGTGGGACGCAATGGAGTCAACATGGGCCAGCATCCCTGTGGAACACTTTCACCACTTTGTACAGTATATGCTCCAACAAAATGAGGCTGTTCTGAGGGCAAAAGGGGTGCAATTCAATATTAGAAAGCTATTCCTAATGTTATGTACACTCAGTGTATATCCACGTATCCAGATACCTGAGAAAGCACCTGGTCTCAGCACTTCCATGTATGTACCAGCCTGTCATAAGAGACATGGGGCTCCTCCAGAGTGAGGGCCAGTGGGTTCTAGCTGAAAAGAAGCCAAGAGATGACCCCATGTGTAGATAATCTACTAACAACAATGAACTTTGCACCTCAAGTCCGAAATAAGACTCTGGACCTTTTGCCTTTTAGCTATCCACACAAAGACTTAACTTTCAATACATCTTAAGTCTACTAACCATGAGTCAGCAAGGATAATGACACAGCAAGGATAAGTGTTTCACATTTGATAGCTGCCAATGCTATGAGATTACCCACTGCGTTGTGGGGGAAACAAGGTTGTTTCTCTCTCGTTTCTAAAGCAGAGAATTTATAGGTCAGACTATCTGATGACATCAGGGAGATTACTGCCCAGGGAGGACACATACTGTGCTGATCAATTTCTCAACTGGAGCAGCTGAATCTCTTCAGTAGTTGTTCAGAGACGGAGAATATCACTGGTTCTGTAAATAGCTAAATAGTACTATAGAGAGAACATTTGTCTTACTTGGTTGAAGATCATATCCAATTTTCTAATAATTGTGAAAATTTCCAGCCATTAGCTGAACTGTCCCTGAGTGAAACCTAAAATGATTCTATCCAGCCTGAAAGGGCATTGTTGCCTCGAAATACGTCACTGTGTGTACCACATAATTCATATTACCATGACTACTAGTCAATACTCACAGTCACATGAATTCTGTCTTTGACAAGGATAATTATGCTGGCTAACATACTGTAGGGACAGGCCCTTTTCACCATTAGAACTGTGGAAAAGGAGACACAGCTCTATATCTGATGGCTGTATCGATAAAGCAAGATACATCTCATTTTTTAAAATGATGTTATAATACTAACATCATTAAGATTATCAAGGTTATCAATACCTCATTTTGACTAAATAAAACAACCATTACATATTGTACCAGAAAAAAAGGTATTACAAAATAAACTTTTGGGCATCAGTATAAAACAGTCTGCTATGAATGTGTCAGAAAACATCACACAAAGAAAATATATCAAAGTACCACAAAACCAATTTCATTGTGTTCTGTGTTATGTGCAAAACAGATCAGAATAGATCATAGACAGATCTTGTTGTTCTGTTTGTTAATTGTGTTGAAAATACATTTCTGTGTTGAGTCTGTGTTGGCTGTCTGGGGCGGGAGGTGACACACTCAAAACCAAAGTATCAATAGACAGAGCATTCAGCACCATGAAAATGGAAAAATAATTTGAAATTAGCCACCCTGACTCTCACAGACGAACAATATATTTTCAATTTCAAGTATTCTTCAATTCAAAAACTCCTATTATAAGGATGCGATGGCTCCTAGATTCCAATTTGTGTTGAACTCTGGGATGAAACAGAACTGTGAGAGTGAGTCATGTGTATGTGCATAAGCCTATGTAAAACCTGCATGTATTCTGACACCCACACAAAACACAGTTGGCGGAGAGAAAGAGGGTCTGATTCAGAGTGAGCTATTCACTCAGTCACTCTCTGTCCCTTGTCACAGTCAGTTCCGCTCGGGGCCAACTCAACATCTGGATGTGTCTCTCTCCTCCTTCACAGCTGCTTTCTCTCCAGGGCCTGAGAACATCCGCCACACCAGTAAAGGCTCCCTCGTCCAATGTGCACTCATGATATATGCATTGTTATTGAATCGAAATTACTCATTTGGCAAACATACGGTATTTGGTGCATGCCATGGCAAGTGAATCACACAATTTCAATGATTGCAATAATAATAAATAATAATAATATGCCATTTAGCAGACGCTTTTATCCAAAGCGACTTACAGTCATGTGTGCATACATTCTACGTATGGGTGGTCCCGGGAATCGAACCCACTACCCTGGCGTTACAAGCCCCATGCTCTACCAACTGAGCTACAGTGAATGGTGCCCTTGGCTTGCTGCACCCCTATTGTTAATTCCCCAAACAATTAATTTACTTCTATGTTTCAATGTGGAAATGTAAAGAGTGAGTAATCCTGTGGGAGAGGTTTATAAATGGAAAGAGAGGAGACCCTCTGTTATGTCGTAATGTTCTCTCTTAACTTATCAAAACCAACTTTCCCAGTGGAATTCACCCATCCCTCAGGAAGAACTACAGAACCTGCCAAATAGGAATCATCTGCATTGATTTAGTTCCATTCTATTCTGAATGTATTCTGAATGTTGTCACATCAATGCAATCAGGATGTTTTTCCCCCCAAAAAATGAACTTGTTTTACATAGTTCTCTCATCGTTTTAGTAAAACCGATGCATCACGCTGTATTTAACACACATAGATACATATATGAACATTAACCCAGTCTAAACTATAATCTTAGCTGGCTAAACCCTGAAGAGTAGGCAAGCTCGTTCTACATTGCCCGGTGGCCCAGGTGGGTGGAGTTCTGTTGGTGCTGAGTTGAAATATCCACCTACACAGTACACCGGGCGATGCAAACCGAACTCTTCCAATGGTCACGAAGAGGAAGAGCTCTATTGGCTGTCTAATGGTGGATCTGAAGCAGGACGGGATGTGATTGGCTTATTACCAACATCTGACGGATAGACAGGTTACACTGATGAGTGAGAATAGCAGGCTAATTGACGTTGCATTTCCCCCCATCTGTCCCTTGATACTGAAGCAATTGGACCGGTCCCCCTGAAACTTCCCTTCCCAAAAAAAACAGAAAAATATGAGTTATTTTTTTCTGAACATACAAAATTCAGATGCATAGCTCAAGAGGATGGCATATGACTTTATCTCCTGTCATCTCTCACTCTCTAAAAGTAACGAGGCAACAATAGTAGATCTCCCTTGGGCTGGTTTTCTTAGCTCACTTTTTTTGCAACAATTCACACTCCCACACACAGATATGGTGAGAGGAGAGAGAGGCATCTCCAAATGCCAGACCTGAGTATCTGTCCTTGGGTACCGTGAACAACATTTGCCGTATTATTCAATTACATGTGCTTCTCTTTGAAATGTCTGAATATGATGCGTTTCTGATCTATCACACTCAAATGCATTCAGTATGCTCATAAAGACAAGGGGGATTCTCTGCATTGCACCAAATTAAGAATTATTTTAAATGCACTCACACGCACCCCACAACTAGTCAAACACTGGACCTAATGTTTGAATAAGCAAAGAGCACTATGTTTGAGGAAGAGTTGTGTAGCCCTGGGCCAAGTGAATAATCCATCCTCCTACACACGGGATAATCCATCCTCCGATTCAGGGACTAACTGGGTAGCAAATAAATCTGTTGAGATGGCTTAAGGAACAACCAACTGCAGATACAGTTGAAGTCGGAAGTTTACATACGCTTAGATTGTCATTAAAACTCATTTTTCAACCACTCCACATTTCTTTGTTAACAAACTATAGTTTTGGTAAATTGGTTAGGACATCGACTTTGTGCATGACATAAGTCATTTTTCCAAAAACAGATCATTATTATTATTATTCACAGACAGATTATTTCACATTTCCAGTGGGTAAGAAGTTTACATACACAAAGTTGACTGTGCCTTTTAAACAGCTTGGAAAATTCCAGAAAATGAAGTAATGGGTTTAGAAGCTTCTGATAGGCTAATTGACACAGTTTGAGTCAATTTGAGGTGTACCTGTGGATGTATTTCAAGGCTTACCTTCAAACTCAGTGCCTCTTTCCTTGACATCATGGGAAAATCTAAAGAAATCAGCCAAGACTTCAGAAAAAAAATTGTAGATGTCCACAAGTCTGGTTCATCCTTGGGAGCAATTTCCATATGCCTGAAGGTACCACGTTCATCTGTACAAACAATAGTACACAAGTATAAACACCATGGGACCACACAGCCATCATACCACTCAGGAAGGAGACGCGTTCTGTCTCCTAGAGATGAAAGTACTTTAGTGTGAAAAGTGCAAATAATCCCAGAACAACAGCGAAGGACCTTGTGAAGATGCTGGAGGAAACAGGTACAAAAATATCTATATCCACAGTAAAACGAGTCCTATATCGACATAACCTGAAAGGCCGCTCAGCAAGCAAAAAGCCACTGCTCTAAAACCACCATAAAAAGCCAGACTACGGTTTGCAACTACACATGGGCACAAAGATCGTACTTTTTGGAGAAATGTCCTCTGGTCTGAGGAAACAAAAATAGAACTGTTTGGCCATAATGACCATCATTATGTTTGGAGGAGAATGGGGATGCTTGCAAGCCGAAGAACACCATTCCAACTGTTAAGCACGGGGGTGGCAGCATCATGTTGTGGGGATGCTTTGCTGCAGGAGGGACAGGTGCACTTCACAAATTAGATGGCAACATGAGGTAGGAAAATTATGTGGATATATTGAAGCAACATCTCAAGACATCAGTCAGGTAGTTAAAGCTTGGTCGCAAATGGGTCCTCCAAATGGACAATGACCCCAAGCATACTTCCAACGTTGTGGCAATATGTCTTAAGTACAACAAAGTCAAGGTATTGGAGTACCAATCACAAAGCCCTGACCTCCATCCTGTAGAAAATGTGTGGGCAGAACTGAAAAAGCATGTGCGAGCAAGGAGGCCTACAAACCTGACACCAGCTCTGTCAAGAGGAATGGGCCAAAATTCACCCAACTTATTGTGGGAAGGTTGTGGAAGGCTACCAGAAAAGTTTGACCCAAGTGAAACAATTTAAAGGCAATGCTACCAAATTCTAATTGAGTGTATGTAATCTTCTGACCCACTGGGAATGTGATGAAATAAATAAAAGCTGAAATAAATAATTCTCTCTACTATTATTCTGACATTTCACATTCTAAAAATAAAGTAATAAAGTGGTGATCCTAACTGACCTCAGACAGGGAATTTTCACTTGGATTAAATGTCAGGAATTGTGAAAAACTGAGTTTAAATGTATTTGGTTAAGGTGTATGTAAACTTCCGACTTGAACTGTACATTTGCATTTGAGAAAGTGAAACATTGAAAAGTACTACAGTCCCAAATGGCACTAGTAAGAATGTACTCAAAGGTCCCTGGTCAAAAGTAGTGCCATTTGTTAGTTGCTCTCACCTGTCTGCAATGGCCCAGGGGTTGAAGCTGCCCACAGTCTCGTGGGAAACCAGGAGGAGGTAAACCTCGTGGTCCTGTCTGTACTGCTTGATACTCCTCTGCATGCTGGCTGGCACAGAGAGTCACATCCCCTCTCCCCTCCTCTCACCTGGGGCTGGGAAGGTGCTGCTGCTGCGGCCAGGTAGACCTGGGGAGTCCTCCTCCCTGATACTATTCTCAGACAGGACACTGTGGTGAGATGGAGAGACAGACAGGGTGTTCAGGCTGTGGAGTTAGAGACAGACAGACAGACAGACAGACAGACAGACAGACAGACAGACAGACAGACAGACAGACAGACAGACAGACAGACAGACAGACAGACAGACAGACAGACAGACAGACAGACAGACAGACAGACAGACAGACAGACAGACAGACAGACAGACAGACAGACAGACAGACAGACAGACAGACAGACAGACAGACAGACAGACAGACAGACAGACAGACAGACAGACAGACAGAGTATGCTTGGGTTCTGGATAGACAAAAACAGACAGGCAAACAGGATGCTCAGGCTGAATACCAGACTGATGGAGCTTCACCCCATCTTTCATTACATTGTCCTCATCTCCATTCAGCATGTTTGAATTAGGTACATATGTCAATGGAAGTGAAAAAGCAGCAGCCTGGAATATAACTGCTATTTATCAAGATAGGGGCCAGAACGTGCACACGCGAGAGTGAGACAGACACACAGACAGACGGACGGACAGACAGACAGACAGACAGACAGACAGACAGACAGACAGACAGACAGACAGACAGACAGACAGACAGACAGACAGACAGACAGACAGACAGACAGACAGACAGACAGACAGACAGACAGACAGACAGACAGACAGACAGACAGACAGACAGACAGACAGACAGACAGACAGACAGACAGACAGACAGACAGACAGCTCTGGCTGCTACTATATTTAGAGACAGACACAGCAGTTCCACAAGTAAAGTGCCTCTCTAATGTTCTCCCCACACACCAAACCAGGTCCAGCCCCATTTGCTCCTGCTGCTCATGGGGTCTGCACACCATGGGGCCAGGCTGTGAGCAGACAGAGACACAGCGAGAAGTGCCAGGTTGGGTATTTCACTGTTAGCCCTGCCAATACCCTCCATCCCTGGACTTACACACAGCACCCATTTCTGCTCTGATAGGTCATTTAAGGGCCATTGAGGCGATAACACAATAGTTTCCCTTCTCCCCTTGTGCAAGATTTCCTTTATTTCCACACAAAATGGAATAACACACTTAGATTAAAAGCAGAGTGAAGGCGCCCAAGGGTTATGTGCAACTTTAAGAGTGTGGGCATGAGGGCACCAGTCAGGAAACACCTTTCACAAATTCAAGTGGCAGTACATTTTCACAAAAGAGAAGATTTTCACATGGGTAGAGTTTGAGCACGGTAAGGTGATGTGAATGCCAATGAATACAAGCTGCACTACTCTTTCTCCTGCCTCTACAAGGATGCTTAGAAAGCTTAGAGACAATGAGGACACTCACTGACACGTGTTAATCGTAGGTGGTGAATATTTTGTGGTCTGTTCACTGTTGTGAGTGTGGGCAGCAGTTGCTGACAGGGGGAGAGGAGAGGGTAGCTGCAGTCTGATCATAGCCTGACAAACCCAGCCCTCTCACATCCACCTACTACAGAAAGGCCTAACACAAACAACTCAAATTGATGAGCAGCCTGAGCCATAAATCCCCACAGCGAGGTGCGTGATATCGACTTCAAATGACTTTCAAGATAGTTTGTCGTTCTTCTCCAACAACTACATAAGTATATCGCCAAGGAAACAGAGAAAGTGGCAAAGCACCAGCTCCATATGTGATATATCAAACAGGAAGCAGACTGCGCTGGGCTTGATTCCGAGACAGCAAGAGAGAGTGAAAGAGAGAGAGAGAGAGAGAGAGAGAGAGAGAGAGAGAGAGAGAGAGAGAGAGAGAGAGAGAGAGAGAGAGAGAGACCCAAATCTGTTTCAGAGATAGTGGGGGGTGATTCAGGGAAGAGGCTGGCTACAGCTCTACCGCTGGAAAACTGGTGCTTAGGTTCTGAGAGCAGAGAAACAAATCAATGCACTAAGAAAACAGGTGGATGGAGAAAACAGTGCAGAGAAAAGAAGGTGAATCATTGCAATGTGGTAGCAACTTGTATTTCCTTCTGCCTACAACAATAACAGATGGTTCTACCTATCAGAGCCAATCACAGAGACAGGTGCAGTGGTGGAGTTTCTTGGGAGCTAGAGGTCTTGATTAGATGGGCTGGTAACAGCCATCACCGCATCAAATAGAGTGAAGGTTTGAGAGAACAGTACAATAGAGTGAAGGTTTGAGAGAACAGTATAAGAGAGTGAAGGTTTGAGAGAACAATATAAGAGAGTGATGGTTTGAGAGAACAATATAAGAGAGTGATGGTTTGAGAGAACAATATAAGAGAGTAATGGTTTGAAAGAAAGAGGAACACACCAGGTACAAAAGCAGGGCTCTCCAACCCTGTTCCTAGAGAGCTATCATCCTGTAGGCTCTCTCCAACCCTGTTCCTAGAGAGCTATCATCCTGTAGGCTCTCTCCAACCCTGTTCCTAGAGAGCTATCATCCTGTAGGCTCTCTCCAACCTTGTTCCTAGAGAGCTATCATCCTGTAGGCTCTCTCCAACCCTGTTCCTAGAGAGCTATCATCCTGTAGGCTCAATCTAACCCTGTTCCTAGAGAGCTATCATCCTGTAGACTCTCTCTAACCCTGTTCCTAGAGAGCTATCATCCTGTAGGATCTCTCCAACCCTGTTCCTAGAGAGCTATCATCCTGTAGGCTCTCTCCAACCCTGTTCCTAGAGAGCTATCGTCCTATAGGCTCTCTCCATCTCCGTTCCTAGAGAGCTATCATCCTGTAGGCTCTCTCCAACCCTGTTCCTAGAGAGCTATCATCCTGTAGGCTCTCTCCAACCATGTTCCTAGAGAGCTATCATCCTGTAGGCTCTCTCCAACCCTGTTCCTATAGAGCCATCATCCTGTAGGCTCTCTCCAACCCTGTTCCTAGAGAGCTATCATCTTGTAGGCTCTCTCTAACCCTGTTCCTAGAGAGCTATCATCCTGTAGGATCTCTCCAACCCTGTTCCTAGAGAGCTATCATCCTGTAGGCTCTCTCCAACCCTGTTCCTAGAGAGCTATCATCCTGTAGGCTCTCTCCAACCCTGTTCCTAGAGAGCTATCATCCTGTAGGCTCTCTCCAACCCTGTTCCTAGAGAGCTATCATCCTGTAGACTCTCTCTAACCCTGTTCCTAGAGAGCTATCATCCTGTAGGCTCTCTCCAACCCTGTTCCTAGAGAGCTATCATCCTGTAGGCTCTCTCCAACCCTGTTCCTAGAGAGCTATCATCCTGTAGGCTCTCTCCAACCCTGTTCCTAGAGAGCTATCATCCTGTAGACTCTCTCTAACCCTGTTCCTAGAGAGCTATCATCCTGTAGGCTCTCTCCAACCCTGTTCCTAGAGAGCTATTGTCCTGTATGCTCTCTCCAACCCTAATCTGGGACACCTGATTCTAATAATTAGCTGGTTGAAAATCTGAACTGGGTTAGTTACAACTGGGGTTTGAGCGAAAACCTACAGGAGGGTAGCTAACCAGAAACAGGGTTGGAAAGCCCCTGACAAAAGACTGGAGAGAACAGAAATCATCTTCAGACAGTAGCAGAGTGACCAGTCTTTAATCTGACCACTGATTTGTTTGTCTTGGTGGTGTGATCAGTCAGCATCCGTCAGAGAGGGACCAGTAGGGCGGGTGTCATCCTCCCTCCACTAGGTCTTCTCACCATGGAGACCTCTTATCCTCTGCTCCAATGATGCATGACCTCCCCCCACCCACTCCATTGCTCTCACCACATGCATACAGAGGATTAGACTCTCTACCCACCCATCATCTCCATCATAAATCACCCACCCCAATTCAACCCAGGTCACAGAGAGGGACGAGGATCTACAGCTAGTCTAATGCATATTGAAATGTTAAATTTAAAAGCAATGCATGTGGACTGAGTACTGAGTGTTTCCCAGGGGGATTGAAGTATCTCCATTAAAGCTCTAGCCTACAGCAGCTAATTCAATCTTTAAGTTTAACTATTAGTCTAGACTCAATAACCACAGCAACTTGCAAAAGTATTCACCCCTTTGGCATTTGTCCTATTTTGTTGACTTACAACCTGGAATTAAAATGGATTTTGGGGGGGTTGTATTATTTGATTTACACAACATGCCTACCACTTTGAAGATGCAAAATAGTTTTCATTGTGAAACAGACAAAAAATAAGACAATGAACTTTAGCATGCACAACTATTCACTATTCACTAATCAAGAATTTCCTTGTATTTAGCGCCATCCATCATTCCTTCAATTCTGACCAATTTCCCAGTCCCGGACGATGAAAAACACCCCCACAGCATGATGCTGCCACTACCATGCTTCACTGTGAGGATGGTGTTCGCGGGGTGATGAGAGGTGTTGGGTTTGCCCCAGACATAGCTGTTTTCATTGATGGCCAAAAAGCTACGTTTTAGTCGTCTCATCTGACCAGAGTACCTTCTTCCACATGTTTGGGGAGTCCGCGTGCCTTTTGGTGAACACCAAACGTGTTTGCTTATTGTTTTCTTTAAGAAATTACTTTTTTCCTGGCCACTCCTCTGTAAAGCCCAGCTCTGTGGAGTGTACGGCTTAAAGTGGTCCTATAGACAGATACTCCAATCTCCGCTGTGGAGCTTTGCAGCTCCTTCGGGGTTATCTTTGGTCTCTCTGTTGTCTCTCTGATTAATACCCTCCTTGCCTGGTCGGTGAGTTTTGGTGGGCGGCCCTCTCTTGGCAGGTTTGTTGTGGTGTCATATACTTTCCATTCTTTAAATATGGATTTAATTGTGCTCAGTGGGATGTTCAAAGTTTTTTAAATATTTTTTTTATAACCCAAACCTGATCTGTACTTCTCCACAACTTTGTCCCTGACCTGTTTGGAGAGCTCCTTTGTCTTCATGGTGCCGCTTGCTTGGTGGTGCCCTTTGCTTAGTGGTGTTGCAGACTCTGGAGCCTTTCAGAACAGGTGTATATATACTGAGCTCGTGTGACATATCATGTGACACTTTAATTGCACACAGGTGGACATTATTTAACTAATTATGTGGCTTCTGAAGGTAATTGGTTGCACCAGATCTTATTTAGGGGGCTTCATATTTTGACTATTTTGTGTATGTCCATTACATGAAATCCAAATAAATATCAATTTAAATTACAGGTTGTAATGCAACAAAATAGGAAAACACCAATGGGATGAATACTTTTGCAAGGCACTGTAAGTGGTTCATTGGAGTGAAAGGGGGCTAGATATTTGTAAATGAATTTCCTCATCAACTGTAACCACATTTTCTAAGGAGAGCTTTGAGCAAATGATACCTTAACAGAAGTGTACATTTGTCAGTGAGAGTACTTTCCAAAAGCTGTTTCCTAGTGCTGTTCAAATCTACAAGACGATGTTATACCATATACATACACGTGATGATTGGAAAAGGCTGACCATCGGGAGTGTAGGCTTTTTCTCTTACTTAGGTGATCAACGCAGCACAACACAGGCTTTGAACCACCCAAAAATGAAAGTTACACTTGATTTTAACAATGACAAATAACAAAACACCTAAAAAAAACAGAATGGGGGAGAAATTAGTTCCTATGAATTCCAGAACAAATCAGATGAGAGTTGTGCACAATAACAACATTGTGTTCTATTCTCAACAGTGGTGGAAAAAGTACCCAATTGTCATACTTGAGTAAATGTAAAGATTCTTTATTAGAAAATGTACTCAAGTAAAAGTGAGAGACCCATTAAAATACTACCTGAGTAAAAGTCTTAAGTATTTGGTTTTAAATATGCTGTAATTAAGTATCAAAAGTAAATGTAATTCCTAAAATATATATTAAGTAAACCAGACGGAAACTTTTTCTTTTTAAGGGGCACACTCCAACACTCAGACAGAATTTACAAACGAAGCATGTGTGTTGAGTGAGTCCACCAGATCATCAGTAGGGATGACCAGGGATGTTCTCTTGAATAACTGTGAATTGGACCATTTTCCTGACCTGCTGAGCATTTCAAAATGTAACGAATACTTTTGGGTGTCAGGGAAAATGTATGGAGTAAAAAGTACATTATTTTATTTAGGAATGTAGTGAAGTAATAGTAGTCAAAAATATACAGTTGAAGTCTGAAGTTTACATACATCTTAGCCAAATACATAAACTCAGTTTTTCACAATTCCTGACATTTAATCCTATTAAAAGAAGTCCCTGTTTTAGGTCAGTTAGGATCATCACTTTATTTTAAGAATGTGACATGTCAGAATAATAGTAGAGAGAATGATTTATTTCAGCTTTGATTTATTTCATCACATTCCCAGTGGGTCAGAAGATTACATACACTCATTTAGTATTTGGTAGCATTGTCTTTAAATTGTTTCACCTGGGTCAGACGTTTCTGGTAGCCTTTCACAACCTTCCTACAATACGTTGGGTGAATTTTGGCCCATTCCTCTTGACAGAGCTGGTGTAACTGAGTCAGGTTTGTAGGCCTCCTTGCTCGCACATGCTTTTTCAGTTCTGCCCACACATTTTCTATAGGACTGAGGTCAGGGCTTTGTGATGGCCACTCCAATACCTTGACTTTGTTGTCCTTAAGCCATTTTGCCACAACTTTGGAAGTATGCTTGAGGTCGTTGTCCATTTGGAAGACTCATTTGCAAACAAGCTTTAACTTCCTGACTGATGTATTGAGATGTTGCTTCAATATATCCACATAATTTTCCTACCTCATGTTGCCATCTATTTTGTGAAGTGCACCAGTCACTCCTGCAGCAAAGTACCACCACAATATAATGCTGCCACCCCCGTGCTTCATGGTTGGGATGGTGTTCTTCGGCTTGCAAGCCTCCCCCTTTCTCCTCCAAACATAACGATGGTCATCATGGGCAAATAGTTATATTTTTGTTTCATCAGACCAGAGAACATTTCTCCAAAAAGTATGATATTTGTCCCCATTTGCAGTTGCAAACCGTAGTCTGGCTTTTTTCATAGCGGTTTTGGAGCAGTGGCTTCTTCCTTGCTGAGCGGCCTTTCAGGTTATGTTGATATCGAGCTTGTTTTACTGTGGATATAGAAACTTGTATTCCTGTTTCCTCCAGCATCTTCACAAGGTCCTTTGCTGTTGTTCTTGAATTGATTTTCACTTTTCGCACCGAAGTACATTAATCTCTAGGAGACAGAACGCGTCTCCTTCCTGAGTGGTATGACGGCTGTGTGGTCCCATGGTGTTTATACTTGCATACTAATGTTTGTACAGATGAACGTGGTACCTTCAGGTGTTTGGAAATTGCTCAGACTTGTGGAGGTCTACAATTTTTTTCTGAGGTCTTGGCTGATTTCTTTTGATTTTTCCATGATGTCAAGCAAAGAGGCACTGAGTTTGAAGGTAGGCCTTGAAATACATCTACAGGTACACCTCCAATTGACTCAAATTATGTCAATTAGCCTATCAGAAGCTTCTAAAGCCATGACATCATTTTCTGGAATTTTCCAAGCTGTTTAAAGGCACAGTCAACTGTGTGTATGTAAACTTCTAACCCACTGGAATTGTGATACAGTGAAGTATAGGTGAAATAATCTGTCTGTAAACAATTGTTGGAAAAATTACTTGTGTCCTGCACAAAGTACATGTCCTAACCGACTTGCCAAAACTATAGTTTGTGGAGTGTTTGAAAAACTAGTTTTATTGATGCCAACCTAAGTGTATGTAAACTTTCGACTTCAACTGTACCTAGTAAAGTAGATACCCCCCAAAAACGACTTAAGTATACTGAACAAAAATATATACGCAACATTCAATAATTTTATTGAGTTACATTTCATATACGGAAATCAGTAAATTAAAATAAATAAATTAGGCTTTAATCTATGGATCATGTGAGTTAGGCCCCAACTCACATGACTGGGCAGGGGCGCAGCCACCGGTGGGCCTGGGAGTGCATAGGCCCACCCACTTGGGAGCCAGCTCCACCCACTCATCAGCATTAGTTTTTATCCACAGAAAAACTTCTCAGTTTCATCAGCTTTCTGGGTGGCTGGTCTCTGACGATCCCGCAGGTGAAGAACCGGATGTGGAGGTTCTGGGCTGGCATGGTTACACGTGGTCTGTGGTTGTGAGGCCGGTTGGACGTACTGCCACATTCTCTAAAACGACATTGGTGGCAGCTAATGGTACAGAAATTGACATTAAATTATCTGGCAACAGCACTGGTGGACATTCCTGCAGTCAGCATACCAATTGCACGCTCCCTCAAAACTTGAGACATATGTGATATTGTGTTGTGTGAGAAAACGGCTCATTTTAGAATGGCCCTTTATTGGCCCCAGCACAAGGTGCACCTGTGTAATGATCATGCTGTTTAATCAGCTTCTTGATATGCCACACCTGTCAGGTGGATGGATTATCTTGGCAAAGGAGAAATGCTCACTGACAGCGATGTTACCAAATTTGTGCACAACATTTGAGCGAAATATGCCTTTTGTGTGTGAATGATTGGCATACTGAATGATGTGTGCACTACTTTCATAAGCTATGAGATATGGCTATGCAGCCAATCCCTGGTGTGTGTTTGTGTTGTCTGCAGTGGAAGGGCCTGCTGACTCCCTCTCCCTGTGCTGAGCATTGTTGGTTGTAAACACAGGTAATCACAAGCTTAGACAACACACACAACATATTGAGCTCTGCACACTAATAGGCAGCTGTGCCCACTCTCCGCTTCCCAAACCCACAGCATTAATCACTGTTTTCATACATTCTACCCTACAACAACAACTGTCCACACACACACACACACACACACGGATTAGCTATCACTTTCCATTCAGACCTTATAGAATGACTAGCCCCCTCTAGTGACTGCCTGACATACTAAATGGGATTTTTTCCAAGCGCTTTAAACACACTGTAAATCTTCCTGTGGTGAATTGCCCTATAAAAAGAGTGAGAACATAATTTCATTAACCTAATGATAGCAATAACTCTCTCCCTCTCTCTAGATTTATCATCAGTTTACCACTTTTCCACTAACAATCCCTTACGCAGAAACCTGATGGAGTTTGAACTTCATCACAATAAGTATGCATGAGTAGTAATTGAGCATAACTGTGTCTATAACTAGCCTATAACTCTCTGCACTGTGTTATACTACGGCCCAGAGCTCCACCTCAGTATTATTTTTATAAAGGAAGTCCCATTGAGGTCAGAAGACCTCTTTTACAAGGGACCTGGCCAATTGAATGAATGACATGTGGAGAAGCATAAGCACAACCAGAGACAAAGTACCACAGAGCTATAGATAACTTTGATGAGGCAGTACATCATCTAGTTACGTACCATCATCTGGTCCATTATTTCCTTTCACTATTGATTGTGTATTGCCTGGCATCGAAGTGGCCATTATAATATGATGGATAGGCTATATTTCAACCTATAACATTTCAGTGGCTCTACTTCCTGGAGTTGGGAATGTAATAAAAAATAAATGAGAATACAACAACAGACATATGGGAATAATCTTCATTTTGAAGCTAGGAGCTACACTTTGGTAATAGAATTAGCCTGTTCTCCTGTTCATCTCTTCTGATCTGAGGAGGGAGGGCTGGTTGCAGACAGACAGAAAGCAATCTGAGAAATGTCATTCCTATATGAGCCATCCAACAGGCAATAGTGTGATCTTTTTATCAGAAGGGCTTCACTTGAGACGGAATAATAATCACCTCCGCTCTGAACAACACTTCTGACATATAAAGAACGGATGTGATCTTGATGAAAAACGACAACAGGACTACGAGGGCTGACAGAGGACCCTCCAGAGAAATATGCATTTTAGTGCTGGCAGTGCAGTACTAGAGATGCGCACTCAGCAACCATTTCTGCCTAGATGTGGCACATGAGGATAAAAATGTAGAAATATAATTGTGTATCTTTGATACGTCAAGATGTCCCATGACAAACACTATCTCACCAAGAGAAGAATCAGTGAGCCAGACACACAAACCACTCTAGAGTGATTCCATACGAAACCAGAACCAAAAAATACCATGATTTTGGGGATTTTCACAAAATGTTATCCATATAATGGTCCTTTAGAGCAGGTTTTTCTAAACTTGGGCCCTGGAGTTTTTGCCCTAGCACTACACAGCTGATTTAATTGAGAAAGAATGAATCAAAGTTGGCATATTTATTAGATTTTGGCCTTACCCAGACTCCATATGACTTGGTGTCATATGAAGCTTTACCGCTGCTCTGTAGTACTTGATTTCAGTGAAAACAAACATTGTTTACAATAATGTATGAATATTCATAAATAAAAATATGAGTTTTGAAAAATAATAAAAATGATTTGGCTTATCTTTCAATATATCGTTGAACATAATATACTCTACGGGCATCTAAAAGTTCCAGAGTGGGATCTCTGGTAGTTTTAAAGTTATGGACAAAATT
This sequence comes from Oncorhynchus gorbuscha, assembly GCF_021184085.1. Taxonomy (NCBI): domain Eukaryota; kingdom Metazoa; phylum Chordata; class Actinopteri; order Salmoniformes; family Salmonidae; genus Oncorhynchus; species Oncorhynchus gorbuscha. The sequence continues at coordinate 32,967,225 of NC_060185.1, forward strand.
ATACAGCAAAATTGGCATAGTAATGTAACCAATTACAGCCCTCCTTTTACTTGTATCATTGCAAATCCTGCTAATCACCAGCAGAAACATTTGAAACAATAAAAAAAAAATGTTTTCCCAATATTCATGTTTATGGTTTTCAATATTCATACATGAATGTAAAAAAAAATGTATTGAAACTAAAATACTACTCATATCAGTGTCACGACTCCCACCGAAGGTGGCTCCCCTGCCTGTTTGGGCGGCGCTCGGCGCTCTACAAACTGCCACCAATCCCGTTTTCCTTTTCTGTTTGTTTTGTCTTATTGGTTGCACCTGTCTCTTATTTTGTTTTTTTATTCAGGACTATTTAAGCCTGTTCGGCCCGCCTGTTTTTCTGCGGGCTTGTTTTCTGTTAGTCGAGGTTGTGCGTGTAGTTCATGTCCGTTTGTGCCCTGTGTTGGGTTGGACATTTTGTGATGATTTCGCCTGTTATTTTGAGCGTTAGCATTGGAAACCGAAATCAAGTCGGGTTTCCCCAGTATCCTCTGCGTTTGACTCCATACCCACTACTCCAGGCGTTGTGACACACAGAGCAAGCAGTAAAGCTTCATATGACACCAATTTTTGCTCTAAACACCTACAGATTAAATGGCAGTGGTCACCAACCGGTCGATCGCGATCGACTGATTGATCTTCAAGGCAGTCTAGTCGATCACCAAACATTTCTGTAGAACAGCCAACGATAAAGGCTTTCACTCCTTTTTTAATATTATTGCGCTGTTTTGCAGTAGGTGCACTTGATTCAGAAGCCCTGTGCACCGGGTAGGCAAAGTGTTCCCCTTTTGAACCATTTATTTTGTCTGAAAAGACCAATTCCGCCGCGAGTGATCTGTCGCTAAATCGAGTGCGCCTACTGCGCTGGCCAATTTGATACTCATATCACTACAGCTTCCACAACCCCGGCCACGTTAAATTTGATACTAGCCTATGTGAGATTTCACAACTTTCAAAACCATGAGCAGAGACAACAAAGAGCTTCTGTTTTTATGAGCGAGTTCATGTGTTCGTTTTTATTTTGCACTATTACAAAACATAAAACTATCTACTCCCTACTTCCACTCGAGCTTCAGCTGCAATAAATGAGTATCTAAATACAGTATATGGATAGCTTTGCGTTTGTATTATTATTATTAGTTCATCGTGTCTATTTTAATATAAAGGAATATTTAACTTTCTCTGATCATAGGAACATGAATTTGTGCACGACGCAGATGCGGTTTGACTTGAATTTCGCCATCAGGTGGAAGACATGTCCCCTCTCTGGTCAGTCTCCTACCGGATGAAAGAAGAGAACAGGGACCGTGAGAGATGAACCCTCTGCTGCTCTCTCCCTCCCTCCGCTGAGACTAATGCCGCGTTCAAAACTGGGAACTCGGAAATCTCAGACTTCCAACTTCAGTATTAAAATCATTTGCTAATTATTTCAATTCATACTCAGCTGTGCCTTGAAAGTGCTACACCAACAAAAATAAATCTGAGCGGTAGATTTTGGCTTGCTATTTGACTGTGAGGAAAAAGTTGGTGACCACTGCATTATGGAGTCTTAAAGAAGGCCTGGGTAGGTGACCACTGCATTATGGAGTCTTAAAGAAGGCCTGGGTAGGTGACCACTGCATTATGGAGTCTTAAAGAAGGCCTGGGTAGGTGACCACTGCATTATGGAGTCTTAAAGAAGGCCTGGGTAGGTGACCACTGCATTATGGAGTCTTAAAGAAGGCCTGGGTAGGTGACCACTGCATTATGGAGTCTTAAAGGTAAGGCCTGGGTTGGTGACTGCTGCATTATGGAGTCTTAAAGGTAGGGCCAAAATAAATTATTTCTCAACTATGCTTTTAAATACAAATGTCAAATACATTTAAACAATCTTTCCTCCAAAGGACCATTCGATGGATTACATTTAGTGAAAATTCCCCAAATCATAGTCTTTTTTTTGTCCTGGTGTAGTATGGAATCAATCTCTATTGGCACCTGTATCTTTGTCAACCCTTTGAAGCTAGCGCTCAGAACACAGGCCTACAGGGAAACATACTGGGAAGGAAGGAGGAAGAAAATACTCCCTGTGTGTTGGCACATAAAAATCTATCATTTTCAGCCCTGAGTGTTTGGCTGACTAATTTTCTCCACATAATCAAGGATAATAGAAAGACTGGAGGGAAGAACTCCTGAACATGCTCTGTGTGCTTGTAGGGGATGAGGCAATATCCATGTGGAATTTAGAATCAATCCCTATTGCTTTGCAAATCAGATAGAATGCGCTGAAAACTTGCCCGGCATTCTCAGGGACACAACATACAATCATTGTGTTGTGCTTTCACACAAGTGCACTCGTCGATACAAAAAAATACCTGGCTTCATATTCGGTCAGACAGTTACACATTATCTCATTTATACAGCTACTGGGGGCAAGGGAAATACAAGGGAGATCATTTTCATGACGCACTCTGCTAGTCTTTTTTATCGGAATCCTGTCAGAGGCTCAGGCCATTTTTTTTTGTCTAACACACCAATGAAATTACCTGCCAGTCAGGCAGGGGTGAGAAGTCCCATTGGACTGTGTAATTCACTGGGCTGTGAGGGAGGAAGACACAGAGGCAGACTTTCCTGGGTGACTCTAATGCTCTCTTCATAGAGGCAGGATACAGGTAGCTAGTATCTACAACACAGAGGTAGAAGTAAAGCTATCTGGCCAATCAATACCAATGCAGAATCAAGAAAGCCATGGTCAGTTAGTTCTGCTAGTGTTGTTTTACTCATAAACCATATGAAATAACTAGGCAAAGTCATAACCTGCACTATGAATGGAATTTGGATTGACCACATCTTCCTCCCAACCCACAAAACAGACAGCAAAGAGTTAGTGGTGGTTGTAGTTTCTGCTGGTCTTTAGAGACAGAAATAGGTTACAGATGGATAGGTAAAAGCAAACGGACAGAGTGAGAGAAGAGTTCAGAAGGTCCAGGAACAGTGAACTACTGTCTTTAATATGCTAATGGCGCAGCTGCTTGAATATGTTTTCACTGCATCATGCTGGCATGTGTGCTCTGCTCCACTCAACAACTTACTTCCCCTGTCAGCCGTTGGCTCTCATCTCTCTCCCCTCCTTCTTCTTCCTTCATTCCTAAGTAATTTAAGCAATGGCAGCTACAGCTATACCTCTATACCTCTGGGCAGGGGAGGGAGGCAGAGGCACACTGATGCACTCCCTTTATGTCTTGCCAGAGGGTGAGGTGGGTTAAGGTTTGAAGGGGGTTAGGTTTGGTCTCATCGCAGCCTGGAGAGATTAGGGGTGGAGAAGAACAGCCAGAATTGAGGCACAACAAAGCAGTGCATTCTGGGAAAGGCATAAACAACGTTCCACGTCCATCCGTTTTGTTAATCGTCTGGAATGGACGTCAACTGCAAAATGAAGTAATTGACAGTTTTTTGGACAGTGGTTTTGTTGGGCACTTTCTCACCGTCTTACATTTAGGGGATCAATGTTCTGCATCAGTTTTGTCTCGTTATATTGTCCTTTATGAGTTCCTGCCTGATAAGGTACAGCTAATACAGCAGGTTAAGTGATGTCATAGACCATTACCCTCTGTAATTAATTCCCATTTAGAGGAGACTGCAGAAGGCTCATCACCCAGTATAGCATCTCATAACCATTAACTACAATCTCCAACATCAACAAATTATAAATGTATAATTAAGCAATAAGGCATGAGGGGTTGTGGTATATGGCCAATATACCACTGCTAAGGGCTATGCATGACGCAACGCAGAGTGCCTGGATACAGTCGTTAGCCATGGTATGTTGGCCATATACCACAAACCCCTGAGGTGCCTTATTGCTATTATAGTGGTTACCAATGTAATTAGAGCCGTAAAAATAAATTATTTGTCATACCCGTGGTGTATGGTCTGATATACCACGGCTGTCAGACAAATCAGCATTCAGGGCTCGAACCACCCAGTATATAATGTCATATATTCCTTATTAATATATATCTGTTTCTCAAACCATCTGTCCATACATCAACCCATTAAACTCAGACAGTGCTTGAAGCTTTCTCTAAGATGGTGGCTGCAGTATTGCATGGTGATTACTACACATATTAACATACAGATACTGTAACAGTACACAATGTTATATTGAATTCTGTGCATAGGACTATTCAGAGAAAAGAGCGCTTTGGCAACACCAGATGAAAAAACAACCGGTCTCCACAGGGCTCTCCAGGACAATGTCAGCCGTGGTGGTGTGTCTCAGTGTTGGCCCGGTGATCCTGACAGGCTGAGTAGAGACTGGCCTGGAGCAGGCCTCTAGGGCCTTGAGAGAGCGATGGGGATGGGAGAAAGAGGGGTGGAAAAGGAGAGTTAGGAAGAGGGATAGCCTTGCTCTCAACTGGCTGAAACAGCACTAAGGCAATACCTCCATCTGCAGTGCACCAGAGGAACAACAATTCAAACCCTCATGCAAAACTGTGTGGAGGAGTTACTTGGCCTGTTTACTCCCCAGTTGTGTCCCCTTTGTCCCAGTAGTGAGGGTCTGAGTACGTGATGGTAGAAAAGTGCCTCCTCACAACTTCCTGATATTTCTGCTCAGACACATATATGATAAAATAAGTATATTATTTAAATACATTTTTCAGCCAAACAATAATACAAATCCGGACAGGACTGGACAGTGTATTCACTGGATCCACATAGCTCAGCTTGACCAAGGCTGTCAAACATCACACAGGCCTTGCATGACAAACTAACTAGTGGTGCCCTTTCAAACTCCCTGTGACCTTTGTGTGGTGGTCTTTCCTTAGGGCCATGCTCAGGGCTCACCTCCATCTCCTCCATGGATAGCAGCATGCTCTCCAGGGTGGGGGCCTGGAGCTGTGCCAAACCCTCCATCTGTCTGTCTCCGCCACCCAGATGGCCAGCACTGCATCAGCCAGCAGCTCCTCTAGCAGGGCGGCAGCGTAGCCTAGTGGTTAGAGCGTTGGACTAGTAACCGGAAGGTTGCGAGTTCAAACCCCCGAGCTGACAAGGTACAAATCTGTCGTTCTGCCCCTGAACAGGCAGTTAACCCACTGTTCCCAGGCCGTCATTGAAAATAAGAATATGTTCTTAACTGACTTGCCTGGTTAAATAAAGGTTAATAAAAATAATAAAAAATAAAGGGCCTCACTCAGCACCTCTGCAGCCTGGAGAGGGAGGTAGATAGCACAGAGCTCATCACATGCATTTGATGGAATCACTTCATGGTTGTTTCCCGAAATGGCACCATATATTCCCTATATAGTGCACTACTTTTGACCAAACTGGGCATTTGGGAAACATACTGAGAAAACAGAAATATTGGTAATATAAGTCAGTATCATTACAATATGACAGGGCTACTCACTCTGTCTGTAGCCTGCTCAGACAGCCGATGCGTCAGTGACGATGTGGCCTTTCTGTCCCGGGTCTGAGAGGCAACAGCTCCTATCTGCTGGGGTACACAGGTAGGGCAAGCTCAGTACCACACCACTACTGACCTTCTCCTACCTAACACAAACCACTCCTACTCTAACTCAGTCTTGTCACTCAGCACATACACAAGGCTGCAGCACTACACCCTAGGCCTAGCTGTAAATTCCCTATTCATTTCACTGTGGTGGCACAAATATGGTGGTAAAAGCTGTATGGATTTTTCAATTACAAATGAGATGTATTGATTTTCCCACTCCTCTGAGGGCAGTGGAATTCCTGAGTGAGGGGAAAGCTTTCCTTGGTCCAGGCTTTTCTTCTGTAACAACAATGTGGGTATTGAGTGACAGCAAAGTTACACACTCAGTTGTTTATTCCCCTGCCTGCTGAAAAACAAGAAAAAACTCAAAATCATTGTCCATTTTTTGTGTCCATACAACCCTTTATTTTTTTTAGGGATAGTTTAAATGTCTCTTGGGCCTGGTCCAAGAGAGGCTGAAGTCTCCCTCGGGCCTCCCTGCTCAACTCTCTCAGCCCACTGGGTTGGAGAGCCCACCTCAGACCTGACACACACACATGCACAAGCCTGGTGTGACAATAGTGTCTTTGAATCCTGTCTACAATAAGTTATTGAAATCAAATCTAACTTTATTCGTCATATGCGCCGAATACAACAGGAGTAGACCTCACCATGAAATGCTTACTTACAAGCCTTTAACCAACAATGCAGTTCAAGAAAGAGTTAAGAAAATATTTACCAAATAAACAAAAGTAAAAAATAATAAAAAGTAACACAATAAAATAACGAGGCTATAAACAGGGGTACCGGTACTAAGTCAATGTGTGGGGGTACAGGTTAGTCCAGGTCATTTGTACATGTAGCTAGGGGTAAGTGACTAAGCATAGAAAATAAACAGCGAGTACCAGCAGAGTAAAAAAAAGTGTGTGTGGGGGGGGGTTAATGTAAATAGTCCGGGTGGCCATTTGATCAATTGTTCAGCAGTTTTATGGCTTGGGGGTAGAAGCTGTTAAGGAGCCTTTTGGTCCTAGACTTGGCGCTAAGGTACCGCTTGAGGTGCGGTAGCAGAGAGAACAGTCTATGACTTGGGTGACTGGAGTCTTTGACAATTCTTGGGGCTTTCCTCTGACACCGCCTTGTATATAGGTCCTGGATGGCAGGAAGCTTGGCCTCAGTGATGTACTGGGCCATACACACTACCCTCTGTAGCGCCTTACGGTCAGATGCCGAGCAGTTGCCATACCTAGCAGTGATGCGTGATGCAACCGGTCAGGATGCTCTCGATGGTGCAGCTGTAGAACATTTTGAGGACCTGGGGACCCATGCCAAATCTTTTCAGTTTCCTGAGGGGGAAAAGGTGTTGTCGTGCCCTCTTCACGACTGTCTTGGTGTGTTTGGACCATGATGATGTGGAGACCAAGGAACTTGAAACTCTCGACCCGCTCCACTACAGCACCATCAATGTTAATGGGGGCCTGTTCGGCCCTCCTTTTCCTGTAGTCCACAATCAGCTCCTTTGTCTTGCTCACACTGAGGAAGAGGTTGTTGTCCTGGCCCAACACTGCTGTCTCATCGTTTTCGGTGATCAGGCCTGTTGTGTCGTCAGCAAACCTAATAATGGTGTTGGAGTCGTGTTTGGCCATGCGGTCGAGGGTGAACAGGGGGTACAGGAGGAGACTAGGGTATCTGGGAGGACGCTGTTGATGTGAGCCATGACAACCCTTTCAAAGCACTTAATGGCTACCGACATGAGTGCTACGGGGCAGTAATCATGTTACCTTCGCTTCCTTGAGCACAGGAAATATGGTAGTGGAGGTTGTACATAAAAATAAAAATAAATTTTTAACATTTATTTAACTAGGCTGTAGTGATGCCTCTAGCACTGAGATGCAGTGCCTTAAGACCGCTGCGCCACACGGAAGCACCAGTATATCCTTCGCATCAGACACGTTAAAGAAAAATCTTTGTCCAGTTTGAGGTGAGTAATCTTTTCGGTCATCAGAGACGTTAGCAGCAACATTAGGTCGAAAATATGTTTTTTTTAAAAGTTACAAACAACGCATTTAAAAAAAAAAGAATAGCACAGTTGGTTAGCAGCCTGTAAAACGGCAGCAATCCCTACCGGCGGCATTTCATTTGAATTTGAATTGAATTTTGAACTTGAATCCCCTCTGACTTGACCATATGGTTTGTCCATTGATTTCCAGACTCATACATGTCACAATCCAGGCTTGCCTGTGCATTCACATAAAGACAACACAAGACAGAACTGTTTCAATTAGAGATCCACATATGTGGATGGCCAGGGTAGGCAGTCATTGTAAAATATGAATTTGTTCTTAACTGACTTGCCTAGTTAAATAAATAAAAATCCAGTCCTAATGTCAGCCACCAAAATCAGGCTGCAGGCATTTGATTAATTATAGACCTCAATTGCACTAATTAAGTTTTGATTAGTGTAGAGGGTTGCAGTGCACTTGAATTTAGGGCAGGCAGGCACTGCTTTCCATCAGGTGCTTTAAAAAAAATTATGTCCCCAATCTAACAAGCAAGCGCCTAGATTTAATTTATTGGAGAGGTTAACTTTCAATTGGAATCAGAGTATTGCTTGCAGCAAGTGAGGTCTGAAATCAGGGTTTTAAATGACTTAATTACTCAAAACGAGCAAACTCATAATTGAACTGTTCCCTGGGCAGTTTCCATTGGTTCATTCATTCTGCCAGTCCACACAGCTATAACACATACACACTATTTATACAAAACTCCCCTTCCAATTAGTGGATTCAGCCACACCCATTGCAAACATTGGCAGTAGAATGGCCTTACTGAGGAGCTCAGTGACATTCAACGTGGCCTTTCATAGGATGCCACCTTTCCAACAAGTCAGTTTGTCAAATTTCTGCCCTGCTAGAGCTGCTCCGGTCAACTGTAAGTGCTGTTATTGTGAAGTGGAAACGTCTAGGAGCAACAATGGCTCAGCCGCGAAATGGTAGGCCACACAAACTCACAGAACTGGACCACCGAGTGCTCGTAAAACTCTCCTGTCCTCGGTTGCAACACTCACTACCGAGTTCCAAACTGCCTCTGGAAGCAACGTCAGCACAATCACTTTTCCCCGGGAGTTTCATGTAATGGGTTTGCATGGCCTAGCAGCCGCACACAAGCCTGGAATCACCATGCGCAATGCCAAGCGTTGGCTGGAGTGGTGTAAAGCTCACCTCCACTGGTCTCTGGAGCAGTGGAAACGTGTTCTCTGGAGTGATGAACCACACTTCACCATCTGGCAGTCCGATGGACAAATCTGGGTTTGGCGGCTGCCAGTAGAACGCTACCTGTCCAAATGCATAGTGCCAACTGTAAAGTTTGGTGGAGAAGGAATAATGGTCTGGAACTGTTTTTCTTGGTTCAGGCTAGGCCCCTTAGTTCCAATGAAGGTAAATCTTAATGCTACGGCATACAATGTCATTGTAGACAATTCTGTGCTCCCAACTTTGCAGCAACATTTTGGTAGAAGGCCCTTTCCTGTTCCAGCATGACAATCCCCCGAGCACAAAGCGAGGTCCATACAGAAACGGTTTGTCGAGATCGGTGTGGAAGAACTTGACTGGCCTGCACAGAGTCCTGACATCAACCCCATTGAACACCAATGGGATGAATTGGAACGCCAACTGCAAGCCAGGCGTAATCGCCCAACGTCAGTGCTCAACCTCACTAATGCTCTTGTGGCTGAATGGAAGCAAGTCCCCGCAGCAACGTTCCAACATCTAGTGGAAAGCCTTCTGGAAAGAATTCTCAGAAGAGTGGAGGCTGTTATAGCAGCAAAGGGGGGACCAACTCCATATTAATGCCCATGATTTGATTTTGGAATGAGATGTTCGACAAAGAGGTGTACACATAGTTTTGGTGATGCAGTGTATTATACATAAACTAAAACCTCATAAATGAGACTAGTAAGGAACTGTGATGCTAATAAGGCACAAGGTTGTTTGCCATGTCCAATGGTTTATGTTTTATGTGTTAAATGAAAAGATTTCTGCAAATAAAATGCATTATTGTTATTATCAGTGATCTGAGGGCTTCATTGTGGGCATGTCTCTGTCTATCACAGGTCAGACAATAGTCCTGCTCTGCTGTCACCAAACCACTCAGCTGCTGCTCTGAGGTGCCTGAGGAGGGCTTCAGAGGGGAGAAGAGACATCGAGGCTCTGGTCTCTTCTGAGGGGAGATGGACACATAAAACAAGTAGATTAGAAAAAATTACAATCAAAAGAGACCGTAAGAGAGGGAGAGTATGCAGCAAGAGTAAGTTACAAAAGAGAGCCCGGGGACAAGAGAGAGTGCTCTCCTCTGATCTCACCACTGTTGTTGTTGTTTAGGAGGAAAGTGAGGTGGCGTGGGTATCCAGGGCACAGAGGCCTCCTTCTGTGGGTACTGACCCACTCTCAGCCTGGAAGCCACTGTTGGCTGCAGTAAACCTGCATCCCTCACATGGGCTCCCTGCTTCTGGACAAAGATAATGTTTAAGAGACACAAATGTAGTGCAAATAGTTCAGGCTAGACCGTTATTAATAGACATATTAAAATACATTTAATTGCGCCAAAAATGTACTAATTAAACTCACTGACCTTTGTCCTGTCGGGGTGCAGTGCTCCTCCTTGACTGTTGGGGACCTGTACCCCACCTTCCCTCAGTTCTCTAAGATGGACCAGGCTCTCCAGGCCTGCCCTGAGCACCTGTCTGCGATCCAGCTGTGGAGGAGGCTCTGTGGGCTCTGGGTGGCTGCTGATGCTGAGGGACCGCTCTCCTATTTTGCTAACAACACAACATTGGCTCATCATCAATTTTTATTGAAATGTTGTTTTGAAACACTTGAACAGCTAGGCTATGTGCTTAATCATTTCTATAGGCCCTTACAGATAAGTGTTACAGTGCTTGGCATGACTAATCAAACCCGTATGTATGGCCCTTAACACCTGCATGCTCCTTTGACAGACTACACAATTATCTGGCCAACTAGCACACAAACAGACACCTGCCTGCTGCTTGTTTAGCAGTGTGGAGAAGGTACAGTAGGGGGTTTGTTCATTGAAAGTGAGAACTGTTATTAGTTGCCAAGGAGACCTGTGCATACTATCCAGTTCAAACCCTCTCGTGGTGTGTGGTGGTTGCATCATATCTCCCACAGGGAGACTGTACACAGTAGGAGACCCATGGCCAGAGAACCGGACGCCGGCCCTGCTCTCCCCTCTTTGTGTCAGTCAGCCAGTCCCTCATTAATCTCCACCCTGGTGCCGTGATTCAAGCTCGGTGGGAGGCCCAAACTCACACAGCACTTAAGCCTTCAGGTAATTTCCTGAGCCATGGGAACCGTAATAATCTGCTACCTCGTTCACAATGAAAGAACAGGGTAAACAACAAAGACACGAGACGCTCAAATTAAAAATGCAATTTCAGGAATCGTTCCACCCACGCAATAAATGTTCTATTTTTGGATCACATATTTGATCAACGGCTGTGTCTGTGTGACTGTGGTTTCAACCGTAGGATGGGGGATGCTGATTTGTCTGACACATTTGCTGTGTTGGTTGTTCCCGGTTTAATGATGTATGAAATTAATTTACATGAGTTATTGATGTTATGAGGATATGGAATAATGAGACAATAAAAAAAAGACTAGATAATTAGGCTATCCTTATTAAAATGCTAATAAAATAGCTTCAGCAGCACAGCTGACTGGGATAATGAGTGTCTCTGAATGCTGAGTCATTCAGCTAGAATTAGAATGAGAACACCTGCTCGTTGCTCACCAGGGAAGGACTTCTTGGGGCCTGCTGCTCTACGAGGTCCTCTGAGACCCCTGGTGGCAGAGCCCCTGGGTGCACGGGGATGGGGGGGTAGACGTGCTGCAGCGTGCAGGGGAGGAACTGCGTGCTCGGGTGTGCCTCCTATGTACTGGACTCTCCTGCTCCTGAGAGCAGTATCCAGGGTCTGAGAGACACAGAGAGAGACACGAAAATCAAATATATTCTGTATACATTCAAATTAAAGAAGCCAAATAAAATCTAAATGAAATGTACTGTATAATACTTCAGCTCTACCTATGGTTTTGTAGCTCTCCAGCACATTTATTTCCACTTTCTTTAGATTGAATAGCTTTGGTTTTTAAATGGAGTATTGCTTGTATAACCTAATATAGATGTATAAGGAAGCTAATATAGATGTATAAGAAAGCTACTTATCAAAAATTACCAATAGATGTACAGTAGTTGATTGGGGAAATGTTCTGTGTAATGAGGTGAGAGTGACCTGTAGGTGGATTAAATATATGGATGCATCGCAAATGGCTTTCTATTTCCTATATAGTACATTACTTTTGACCAGAGACCTTTGGCCCTGCCCCTGATCAAAAGTACTGCACTATAAAGATAATAAGGAGCCATTTGGGACTCAGCCTATGACTGACCCCTAGTTTCTGCAGGATGTCCAGGGCAGTCTCTGGGATGGCTGATCCCTGGCCCACCTCCACCTTGGCCGAGCACAGAGAAAGCTGGCGGATCAGCTGGCCCAACTCTTTACAATGGGAGGGCATCCTACCCTCAGACGTGTCAGACAGCTGATTAGTGAACCTCTGCATGGCCCTGATCGCCCCTCTTTGGGCAGCAGCCAACCTGTCCATCGATCTGGACTGAGAAAAGGAAGGCAAGGGAGATGGGTGTTTGTCATTGTCCTCATCATGAACCTCATCAGAGTATGACAGCTTTGGTTATTAAGTGAGAGTTACTTTGTTTGTGTGATCAATCTTCTGTGAGCGCAGTTTGTCTAAATCCTTTTGGATCTCTTTCGACCTGTTGTTGTAGCACATAGATGATGCGTGCAGAGCGGGCTGCCTGTTCCTGTCTGCGGACCACCACCCTGCGCTGCTCATCAGGCTCCAAGGGCTCTACAACCATTCACCCTGGAATGCACAGTATGCCAACAAGGTGCCACTCCAGCTGTGTTACCCATAGAAATATAATCACTACAACAGGCCTAGAACCCCTGACCATGGTGATTTGACTGGTAAACTCTTGGGTAAGTTTAATTATGTGGAGTTACCTCTGTTTGTGAGCTGATCTAATCTCTGGATGTAGTTGGCCAGCTCTGTCTGCAGTCTGCGGGCCTCCTGGCTGAGTGCTGTCTGGGGCTCCTGGCTGGCTGTCTGCTTTGGGCCTGGGTCTCTGGTTGGGGGGAACAGGCCATGATCAGGCCCAGGGGGTACAGAGATATACTTCTGGGAGGTGTATACAAGCACCTTGGCTCCAGACCGAGTCACTTCTGTCTTTGACCTCCCCTTAGGAAAAACCCTCTTCTGCTTGAAATTGAAAAATTATCAAGGTTGATAATCGATTATAAAGGTTGATGAATGATTAATCGCAGAGTAAAATTGATATAAACTGTACAAGTGAAAGGGGAGTGAGCCTTATTTACCTGCTCCACTGGTCTCCTCTGGCTGTGGTCTGATGGGGGAGCTGTTCAATGATTCCTGTCGTCTCTTCCTCAGATCTCTCTTGGCCAGCCTGATTGCAGACAGCAGACGCACCTCAGACAGAGCAGAGAAACACAGAGAGCTGCAGGTGCTATCCAGGTCATCCCAATCCTCTACCCAGGGCATCAGCTTCTCAATCACAATGGGTGCAGGTGGGCCAACTTGGCTAGCACAGATGGTACAATATGCTTCGAATATTATCATGTAAAGAAAGTGAAAAAATTTAGCAAGGATACTATTTGTACGGGATAGACTTCGACAGCTAGCTAGCAAGCTATCACAGCTAAAACGGTTTAAAATGCCGCCATGACAACAAATAATAAGCACCGCCTTCTGTAAAAACAAGAAATGGGTATTTCTAACCTACGGAAAGCAGAAACTGTCAAACATAACCAGATGTAGGACATTTAAAATACTAATTTGAATTAAATGTGATAACTATGATAAAATTGTTTTTCTATCTATTTGTGTCCATAATGTTATGTTTGTTTCGATAAAACAGTCATCAAAAGTAGTACACGAATAGGATGAAGTTGTCATATCAGTTTTATTTTTCATAGACAGGAAGAGGAAGTGTTGTCATGCGTTTTCTGTACTGATAGCAAAGATTATGGATATACTGACAAGATACTTGCCTCTCTGCCCTAACAATGGGAGTCGTTGTCCACAAAGCGGCAAGGCGGGCTGTCTAGCTCCCGCCTATCCTTTCTTTGGATTGGTGGATATCTCATATTGTATTCGATGAGGGTTGTTGACGTTAACTGTCTGTATTCAATGGAGAAATGCTACGCTACAAGCCTCATATCATGAATATGCATAGCCATCTCGAGATGACTACGGTATAAAGTGTTTTTAATCAAAGATGAGGCGATGTCATGTGTCCTACTTATATCAGTACATTCGTAACAACCCAAACATTACGAAACTTACAATCAATCAAATAAACCTCAAGTAGCAAATAAGCCGTACATTTTTGTTGTTGACCAAATTCGAAACTCTCATTGACCTCCAAACAAAAACTCCTTGCTTGGTGGGCGAAAAAAACACACAAAAACACCACCTGCCGGACGGAGACAGATTTTCCGCCGAGTTGGGCCTCTCTCTTTACTTCTTCCTCTCTGGTCATAGTATTTTAGAAGCGATCATAGTCCAACTCGTTTTTATTATTGCGTGAAACGATTCATACCTGCTTGCTTTGCCTACGATAATTGATAATACTGCTACTTGTTCTATTTCATCATGTCTCATTACGAAGAAGTGAAGGTCCATGGTTATGACGAATTCTGCAAAGCAGTGTCTGAGCGAAAAGGAAAGGACATATTCGCATATTTCTCTGGTGATAAAGACGCTCAAGGGATGAGCTGGTGTCCAGATTGTGTGGAAGGTATTATAGTTATTATTTTATTGCGGTATTGATTTGTACTTTACACGTATAGCAGTTGGCGTTCTTTCCAGCTGTCTGCAATAATGCGTCAGTCTCTGCTGCGTTATGGTCAGCAATTCATTGTAGCCAAGCTAACTATTCTCTGTAATGTGTTTACTGGGGATGCTCGTCTTATGCTCTATTTTCTGTATTATTTTAGGAAGTTATAGCTGTTGTGTGATGTATTGCTTGCATAAACCAAAGCCACACAGATTTGCCAGCTTTGTTCTGCTCCTTCCCCTTCAGCTGAGCCAGTTGTTAGAGGAGAGATGTCCCACCTTCCCGAGGGCTCTGTCTTCATCTACTGTCAGGTTGGAGAGAGGCCATAGTATGTACTCAACCTTTTCTTCATATTCACTGGTGATGATAGGAGAATGATAATTCTGTGCTATCAACAGGCAATTATAGAAAATAAGTGTTTTTCATACCCGCAAATGCAGCCAGTAGTTTTGAAAAGCTTAGATAAATTGTGCAAGTTGTAACATCACGATTTGTTGGCTCTCTCAGGCAGCATATTTGAATTGAGCAAAATACACTGAACAAAAATATAAACACAATGTAATGTTTCATTACTGAAATAAAAGATCCCAGAAATGTTCCATAAGCACAAAAAGCGTATTTCTCTCCAATTTTGTTTACATCCTTGTTATTGAGCATTTCTCCTTTGCCAAGATAATCTGTCTCCTGACAGGTGTGGCATATCAAGGAACTGATTAAACACCATGATCATTACACAGGTGCACCTTGTGCTTGGGACAATAAAAGGCCACTCAACTGTGCAATTTGACACACAACACAATGCCACAGATGTCTCACGGTTTGAGGGAGTGTGAAATTGGCATGCTGACTCCAGGAATGTACACCAGAGCTGTTGCCAGAGAATTGAATGTTATCTTTTAACCATAAGCCACCTCCAACATTGCTTTAGATCATTTTTGCAGTACGTTCAACCGGCCTCACAACCGCAGACCACGTGTATGGCATTGTGTGGGCCAGCGGTTTGCTGATGTCAACATTGTGAACAGAGTGCCCCATGGTCCCTGTGCCCAAGAACACTAAGGTAACATGCCTGCCTAAATGACTACTGACCTGAGCACTCAGGTCTGTAGCCATAAATTGCTTTGAAAGGCTGGTCATGGGTTACATCAACACCATTATCCCAGAAACCCTGGACCCACTCCAATTTGCGTACTGCCCCAACAGATCCACAGATGCTGCCATCGCTACTGCACTCCGCACTGCCCTTTCACAGCTGGACAAAAGGAACACCTATGTGAGAATGCTATTCATTGACTACAGCTCAGCGTTCAACACCATAGTGCCCTCAAAGCTCATCATTAAGCTAAGGATCCTGTGACTAAACACCTCCCTCTGCAACTGGATCCTGTACTTCCTGTTGGGCCGCCCCCAGGTGTTAAGGGTAGGTAACAACACAACCGCCACACTGATCCTCAACACAGGGGCCCCTCAGGGGTGCGTGCTCAGTCCCCTCCTGTACTCCCTGTTTACTCATGACTACACGGCCGTGCACGACTCCAACACCATCATTAAGTTTTCCGATGACACAACAGTGACAGGCCTGATTACCGACAACAACGAGACAGCCTATAGGGAGGAGGTCAGAGACTTGACCGTGTGGTGCAAGGACAATCTCTCCCTCAATGTGATCAAGACAAAGGAGAACATTGTGGACTACAGGAAAAGGAGGACAGCACGCACTCATTCTCATCAACGGGTCTGTAGTGGAGCAGGTTGAGAGCTTCAAGTTCCTTGGCGTCCACATCACCAATAAACTAACATGGTCCAAGCACACCAAGACTGTTGTGAAGAGCGCACAACAAAACCTATTCTCCCTCAGGAGACGGAAAAGATTTAGCATGGGTCCTCAGAAGATTCTACAGCTTCACCATTGAGAGCATCCTGACAGGTTGTATCAGTGCCTGGTATGGCAACTGCTCGGTCCTCCAACCGCAAGGCACTACAGAGGTTAGTGCGTACGGCCCAGTACATCACTGGGGCCAAGTTTCCTACCATCCAGGACCTCTATACCAGGCGGTGTCAGAGAAAGGCCTTAAAAACAGTCAAAGACTCCAGCCACTCTAGTCATAGACTGTCCTCTCTGCTATCGCACGGCAAGTGGTACCGGAGTGTCAAGTCTAGATCCAAGAGGCTTCTAAACAGCTTCTACCCCCAAACCATAAGACTCCTGAACATCTAATCAAATGGCTACCCAGACTATATGCATCCCACCCCCCTTCTTTACACTGCTGCTACTCTCTGTTATTATTTATGCATAGTCACTTTAATAACTCTACCTAGATGTACATATTACCTCCGTCACCTGGACTAACCGGTGCCCCTGCACATTGACTCTGTACCGGTACCCCCTGTATATAGCCTCCACATTGACTGTACCGGTACCCCCTGTATATAAACCTCACTTTTGTTATTTGACGGCTGCTCTATAATTATTTGTTACTAATCTTTCATTTTTTATAGGTATTTTTCTTAACTGAATTGTTGGTTAAGGGCTTGTATAAGTAAGTATTTCACTGTAAGGTCACACCTGTTGTTTTTGGCGCATTTGGTAGTAGTGGGGTTATGGTATGGGCAGGCATAAGCTACGGACAAAGAACACAATTGGATTTCATCAAGGGCACTTTGAATGCACAGAGATACCGTGACGAGATCCTGAGGCCCATTGTCGTGCCATTCATCCACCGCCATCACCTCATGTTTCAGCATAATCATTTATTGCCCAATGTCGCAAGGATCTGTTCTGTACACAATTCCTGGAAGCTGAAAATGTTCTTCCATGGCCTGCATACTCACCAGACATGTCACCCATTGAGTATGTTTGGGATACTCCGGATAGACGTGTACGACAGCGTTTTCCAGTTCCCGCCAATACCAGATACTGACTGATTTTCTGATCCGCGCACCTACCTTTTTCAAAAGTATCTGTGACCAACAGATGCATATCTATATTCCCAGTGATGCGAAATTTATAGATTTATTTCAATTGTCTGATTTCCTTATATGAACTGTAACTCAGTCAAATCTTTGAAATTGTTTCGTTTTTATATTTTTGTTCGGTGTATATATATACACGCACACACACGCACACGCACACGCACACGCACATGCACATGCACACACACACAATGCACAAAACTATACGTTTGACCTAAATGTCTGACATGTATTTTGCTTCATTTACCTTTTCATCTTCGACCAGTTGGAAGGATCCCAATAATAAGTTCAAGAAGACTCTGAAGCTCAGTGGAGTTCCCACTCTGATCCGATATGGCACGGTGAGCATAAGATCAAAGAAAATAATTTCTAGTATAGTGATCGATTAGCAAATTGCATTTTCAAAGGATAATTTCTCTCATCAATTTTTTTTATTTTTTTTATTTTGTGGCAACAATCAAAGGCTCCTAAAAGCATTGAATGTTTTTTTATAGATAGTCTGTAAAAAAAACTTTAAACTGTTACAACACATTGGCGAGGTTGTTATTAACCATTTATACACTTTATAAATTCTATATAAAATATAGCTTCAGGGAAAGTGTTACCAAAACATGCTAAGTTCTGTTTATTTTCTTCTCCTCCATCATCTAATTCAGCCTCAGAAGCTGGTTGAAGAGGAGTGCTTCAAAGCTGACCTGGTGAGGATGATGTTCACCGAGGACTAGAGGACCACACTCGCCCTGCACTGGGTCATCTTCCATTTCACACTGTCCTGTCTTTTTCCTGAGATCCAGCCCCAGCCCAGGCACCTTTTCACTACACTA
The DNA here is from genome assembly GCF_021184085.1 of Oncorhynchus gorbuscha. Classification (NCBI taxonomy): domain Eukaryota; kingdom Metazoa; phylum Chordata; class Actinopteri; order Salmoniformes; family Salmonidae; genus Oncorhynchus; species Oncorhynchus gorbuscha. The sequence continues at coordinate 32,985,477 of NC_060185.1, forward strand.
GATTGAACAGAAATAATTGTTTCTTTGAAATTCAAATTCACACTCCTCTCCCTGCGAGGTCGTGTTAATCAGTGAATGTGTTGCTATTCTTACATGGAAATAAAAAGCATAATATATAACATAACCAGAGGCCTTGGTAGAGATAGTTGACTGCTTTTATAACTTGATGTTTAATGTAGTAAATTAAATTGAAGAGTTATAATAACATAGCCCACTTTTGACAAATATATTAGATACCCCTAAGTGGTAGGCAGCCTACTCCTAGTGTGTGATGTGCCAGATGAATTGATGATTCTTACTTATAGCAGAAATCTTTATAGTGAAGATATCAACTAAAACATTACCTGTTATACTGTGATTGGCGTGTTATTGTGTAGAACTTAGTCAAATGAAATAAATGATGGTTGGATGAAAACAATTGTATGTGTAAAATGGTTTGTCTGTAGTGCAGTTCACTTTGTGAGACGCTAGGTGGCACCATCAGCCTGTCTAAAAACATTTTAACTAGACATTAGGCCTAATGTGTCTTATAATAAACATTTAGGTTCGCATTTTATCTTGATATTTAAAACATTTTATGTGAAATTATATTATAATATAATTCACATTTAATAATAGGCCATGTTGTCTTTGGAAACCGGCTCATGAAGAAGAAAGTAACCTAGCTGTAGTTCTGTCATTGGAGTTTAATGTACTAATAGGCCAAACATGCCATGTGTGTACCATGTAGACCAAAACATGCTTTATTATTATTATGTAGGCCAAAACATGCTCAATGCTAACAACAATCAGTCTGTGAACTTGATCAAGTAATGCTATTCAATACAAGACCAAACAAAGGTGGTCAGATTTTATGTATATGTATGTATATATATACACACACATACATACATACATCAAGAATATTATAGAGATGCAATATCGCCATTTTATAACTAGGTGTCATGAAAGAGTTGCTTTCTTGCTTTGACGTGAAGAGTGCAACCACTTCTAGTGAGTATAATTGGAGCGCATTCCTGCACACCACACATTGGAGCGACTGAGCTGAGTGGATGATATCTGTAGTTGTGCACACATTTGAGCATAGGCTATATAACGAATTGGGGCTTTCTCCAAGGAAGCTAAATTGGAGGACGAGGGCGTGTTGGTTTTCATTTTCTGCAGTATTGGTAAGAGAACGAAATATATTAGGGTCTGTTTCAAGGACTCGAGCAGCATGTCGGAGTTACTGGTGAATCTACTCGGGGAGCGGCTCGTCAACAGCGAGAAAGCCGAGGTGGATGTACAGGCGCTGGGCAGCAAGCTGTCCCTGGTCGGGCTCTACTTCGGCTGCAGTTTAAACGGTCCCTGTAAGCAGTTCAACGCCAGTCTGTGTGAGTTTTATAGCAAGTTCAAAAAATCATCTGAACATAAAGACAAATTGGAAATCGTCTTCGTCTCATCTGATCAGGACCAGAAACATTGGCAAGACTTTTTACAGGAGATGCAATGGCCGGCATTGCCTTTCAAAGATAGACACAAAAAGGTAAGCACTGACTAATACAAATGTGAACCTGGAATTGCACCCTGATTTTTTTTTTTAAAAAAAATGTGACGCCCATTAATTTAGGCTACACTGGTGATTTGGCCAATAAACCCTTATTTAAATAAACAACATGCGTGGCCCAATTTGATATAGGCCTACCTTACAGTGCACAGGTGTATGCTTTCATGTGGGTCATTGGAAATAACTGACTGTGGAAACAAAAGTTGATACAGGGTCTAACATGTTTTAATGTTGCCAGCTGACCTATTTTTTTCCAGTAGGTAGATGAATTTGTCACTGTCTCTTATGTTATGTATATAGATGACTGTTTATACAGAAGGACCACTGTATTTCTTCCAGGTTCCATTGTTTGCATTGAATACATCATATAGCCTAGCTATTGTGCACTGCAGTGCCATGTGTCACATTATCTATAGCCTAAATATCCATATTGAAATAATCAAATGTCACACACACACACACACACACACACACAGGTATTGGGAAGATATGCTGATGTCTACAATGCATTGTTATTCATAGTGAAATTTGTAGAAACCTTTTTAATTCAAACACTCCGGTAACAAATTACACTGGGGGGAGAAAAAACAAACATTTTAGGGGCAGGATCATTTACAAAACATTTACAAAAAAATCTTGAGAAACTTTAATTATTATAGGCCATTAGAAATAGTGACAATGCTATATAAATATTGATCTAAATATAGTAAAAATGTTTTTTTTCTTCTCTATAATATATCTAAGTTTTACTATAGCCCAGGTGAAATTATCGATGATGAAAGAGTTATTGTAAAAAAGTCTAATGTATTTTTTAAAATCAGTTTTATTAAAATATGTGAATCTCGAGACAATGGCCTACTCTTTGGTTGTTAGGATTTTGTTCGATGTAATTATTTAATTGTAGGGCCATTATTTAGGATCCAGAAGTCAACATCTCATAATAGGCCTACACATTACACAGCTATTTGAAAACACCCATATGTTTGAAAAAGGAGAACAGATTTAAACACATTTCCTATAAATATACCTGTAGGTGTCACATGAAGTCATTTTAATCCTATTATCTGTCCATCTCTTTCATATGGGTTTAATGTAAAGGTTTCAAAAACAGATGTTTAGCCTGTAGATGTTATGATGATTTAAGCTCATCTTTCTCAGAAAATTGCTACATCTTTTCTATGTACCCTGTCCATTTATTTATTTATTATTTTGCCTTGCACACAACAAACTACATATCGCTAATATATCACAATTTGTCAAGATGTGTGTGTGCAGTTTGACAAATGAGTACAGTTACTCTCCCATATAATTAATCTAGGCCTATATTGTAAATATGATTACCACACTATCCTGAATCTGTATTTTATTTTCTAGACATGGATTCAATAAACATAAAAATAGCATGTTGTGAAAGCCTTTAAAATGTTTAAGCCGATGTCAGTGTGTTTTGTATCATGTACATTTATGGGTAAAGCAATGGTTTCAGGATTAGAAATAAATTATACCTAGATGATACCTGCATCATGCTGCAGGTTCAGGATCTATTTTGGGTCTTCTGCAACTCCAGTTTCCTACATACGTCAGCATGCCTGTCTTAAAAACAAATGATGATTCTCAATAACAAATGACAATTAATCCCACTGAGACTCTCGGCTAGCCGATGTGTCTCTGCTTGCAGCTGCATGCACATAATGTATATGCTATAAAGAATAATATCCAGGTGGGCGGATATAATATATGTGTACATTGTAATCGTGAGGGAGAGAAGGGTAGAGGGAGCGAGCCGAGGTACTGTGAATATAAATCTAATTGTCTGCAGAGAACGGAGCTGCGCCATTCTCAGTGCCCTGCTGCTGCTACCCTGTTGGCAGTACAGGACATTATACCCAGTAACGTCTGGTAAAGACATGATCATGTCTCTAGGCCTCACAGGATAGGTAGAAACGGTATGGTATGATTTCCTGGTTCAAAGAGAATATTTCCAAATGAAAGAGTTTCCCGGGCATCTTAGGACAAGGAAATGATCACTGTCCAACTAAAAGCCAGCCTCTTTCATCATCTCTGCTCCCATTATGTTAAGGAGATCTAAATGGTATGGTATGATTTCCTGGCTTGAAAATTTAGAAATGGTATTTTATATATCTTTAAAATAATGGGAGCAGAAGATTGTAATGAAGGAGGCTGGCTTTTAGTTGGACAGTGATAATTTAATTGTCCTAAGATGCCCGGGAAACTATTTCATTTGGAAATATTCTCTTTGAATTAAGAGTATATATAGCCATCTTCTGTGTCTCTTTACATTGCCACACCAGGCTAGTAAAAGGGATTTGCAGGAGATTTTCTGTAAGAATACTTCTGCAAATACTGTGCCAGTGGAATGATATTTTTTACAATGTCAATGTTTTGTCATGTATTTATCTGATCGAGGCCTACATAGTTTATCCACATACTGGCAAGTAATTACATTTGACCACCTCTTCAATGAAATGCAGACATTTAGGATGATTATCTTTCAACAGTAAGGGCACACAGGACCTTTTTAAATGAGCCTTGCCCTCTTGGCTCCACACCACCCAACCTTTCCCCATAGTCATCAAATAGCGTGCTATATATTTTATGAACTCTTTGTGAATTTCCTTAGTTTAGTATTTTCCTGTAGAACCCTAACCCTTCGTGCAACATGATTTCGATTGAATCAAGGCCCATCTAATGTGATGCAGATTGTTGGTGATGGTTTGTGTTACACTTCATTATGCAGTCCAGGCGTGAAGGGGGGAATGACAGAGGGATGGCGGTTGGATGGAGGCAGGGAAGGAAGGATGGGGTTGTCTTGGGCCGGTCTGGGAGGAGCATATCTCCACAGGGCAGCATTACTGTGTTCTGAATGCTGCTGGTGGAAAATATTCTGCAGCATTGCCATTGTTCAAAATTCGAATGCGGCCACGACTTGGCTAAGGTTACTTGAGAGTAGTGTTCAATTTTGCATTTAACTCTGACAGTGTCACCAGTATTAATTGCAGAGTAATTGTGATCTTCAGAACAGCAGGGGCCTGAATGAGTGTGTCTGTTAGTGGTTTAACTGACCAGCTCTGTCCGCTCTGTTTTTATACTGAAGAGAGAATTTATGTTTCAGTGAGCAGTCAGATGTAGGTCACACTACCAGAGCCTTCTGACATGTCCTAAGACATTTACATGTTTAGTGTTTACTTAAGGCTTCATGTGGCCAATACATTTCCCCCTTTAGAATGATTATTTTGGCACGTGTGTGCATTGATGTGAATGTGTTCTTCTGTTCCTGTAGCTAGGCTGTATAATGCATCAGATAGCCAACCCTCAAGACTGCAAAGCTATGTAGACTCAGGCTTTGTCTGATACACAGATGTGGTTTTATCACCAGGACAGGTATATGAAGCTCCTGGTACCTGACAAGAGAAGCTTTGCTTCAGAGGAGATACACATATGCAGTACATCAGAAAAGTGAGTACACCCCTCACATTTTTGTAAATATTTGAGTATATCTTTTCATGTGACAACACTGAAGAAATGACACTTTGCTACAATGTAAAGTAGTGAGTGTACAGCTTGTTTAACAGTGTAAATTTGCTGTCCCCTCAAAATAACACACACAGCCATTAATGTCTAAACCACTGGTAACAAAAGTGAGTACACCCCTAAGTGAAAATGTCCAAATTGGGCCCAATTAGCCATTTTCCCTCCCCGGTGTCATGTGACTCGTTAGTGTTACAAGGTCTCAGGTGTGAATGGGGAGCAGGTGTGTTAAATTTGGTGTCATCACTCCCTCAAACTGACTGGTCACTGGAAGTTCAACATGGCACCTCATGGCAAAGAACTCTCTGAGGATCTGAAAAAATAATTGTTGCTCTACAGAAAGATGGCCTGGGCTATAAGAAGATTGCCAAGACCCTGAAACTGAGCTGCAGCACTGTGGCCAAGACCATACAGCGGTTTAACTGGACAGGTTCCATTCAACAGGCCTCGCCATGGTTGACCAAAGAAGTTGAGTGCACGTGCTTAGTGTCATATCCAGAGGTCGTCTTTGGGAAATCGACGTATGATTGCTGCCAGCATTGCTGCAGAGGTTGAAGGGGTGGGGGGTCAGCCTATCAGTGCTCAGACCATACGCCGTACACTGCATCAAATTGGTCTGCATGGCTGTCGTCCCAGAAGGAAGCCTCTTCTAAAGATGATGCACAAGAAAGCCTGCAAACAGTTTGCTGAAGATAAGCAGACTAAGGACATGGATTACTGGAACCATGTCCTGTGGTCTGATGAGACCAAGATAAACTTATTTGGTTCAGATGGTGTCAAGCGTGTGTGGCGGCAACCAGGTGAGGAGTACAAAGACAAGTGTGTCTTGCCTACAGTCAAGCATGGTGGTGGGAGTGTCATGGTCTGGGGCTGCATGAGTGCTGCCGGCACTGGGGAGCTACAGTTCATTGAGGGAACCATGAATGCCAACATGTACTGTGACATACTGAAGCAGAGCATGCTCCGCTCCCTTCGGAGACTGGGCCGCAGGACAGTATTCCAACATGATAACGACCCCAAACACACCTCCAAGACGACCACTGCCTTGCTAAAGAAGCTGAGGGTAAAGGTGATGGACTGGCCAAGCATGTCTCCAGACCTAAACCCTATTGAGCATCTCTGGGGCATCCTCAAACGGAAGGTGGATGAGTGCAAGGTCTCTAACATCCGCCAGCTCTGTGATGTCGTCATGGAGGAGTGGAAGAGGACTCCAGTGGCAACCTGTGAAGCTCTGGTGAACTCCATGCCCAAGAGGGTTAAGGCAGTGCTGGAAAATGATGGTGGCCACACAAAATATTGACACTGGGCCCAATTTGGACATTTTCACTTAGGGGTCTACTCACTTTTGTTGCCAGCGGTTTAGACAATAATGGCTGTGTGTTGAGTTATTGAGGGGACAGCAAATTTACACTGTTATACAAGCTGTACACTCACTACTTTACATTGTAGCAAAGTGTCATTTCTTCAGTGTTGTCAAATGAAAAGATATACTCAAATATTTGCAAAAATGTGAGGGGTGTACTCACTTTTGTGATATACTGTGTGTGTGGATATGTATGTAATGTATGTATGTCAGCTGTGTCTACATGAGCTGGCTATTTCTTGCTTTCCATGTACAGTTGAAGTCGAAGTTTACATACACTTATGTTGGAGTCATTAAAACATGTTTTTCAACCACTCCACAAAACTCTTGTTAACAAACTATAGTTTTGGTAAGTCGGTTAGGACATCTATATAGCTACAAGTCATTTTTCCAACAATTGTTTAGACGGATTATTCCACTTATTCACTGTTTCACAATTCCAGTGGGCCAGAAGTTTACATACACTAAGTTGAATGTGCCTTTAAACAGCTTGGAAAGGACCTTGTGAAGATGTTGGAGGAAACAGGTACAAAAGTATCTATATCCACAGTAAAACGAGTCCTATATTGACATAACCTGAAAGGCCGCTCATCAAGGAAGAAGCCACTGCTCCAAAACCACCATAAGAAGCCAGACTACGGTTTGCAACTGCACAAAGATGGTACTTTTTTTTTTTTTTTTCTCTGGTCTGATGAAACAAAAATATAACTGTTTGGCCATAATGACCATTGTTATATTTGGAGGAAAAAGGGGGAGACTTGCAAGCCGAAGAACACCCTCCCAACCGTGAAGCACGGGGATGAAAGCATCATGTTGTGGGGGTGCTTTGCTGCAGGAGGGACTGGTGCACTTCACAAAATAGATGGCGTCATGAGGGGGGAAAATTATGTGGATATATTGAAGCAACATCTCAAGACATCAGTCAGGAAGTTAAAGCTTCCTGACGCTTTACGGTAATCCTAACTGACCTAAAACAGGAATTTTTACAAGGATTAAATGTCAGGAATTGTGAAAAATTGAGTTTAAATGTATTTGGCCAAGGTGTATGTAAACTTCCGACTTCAACTCTATATGCTGTTTAATTTACATAAATTCTTTACAATTCATTTTAAAAGGACTTTAAGTTATTTTAAAAAGAGATAACAAGGTGGTAACCCACACCAATATGACTTGCCAGTGCTTTTATCATACATGCTATGGTTAAAGGCATCATCTGTGCCTATATTGCAATCAGAAAATGTTTACAGTAAATGGAAGGGAAGCAAGACAAGGTAATGCTCTCATCTAAATCAATATGTTTGTGTAGAGGAAACACATTTGAGTCCAGTCCTGCTGTGAGGTCTTCTTTGAAGAACTGTGATGTCAGCTACTGAACAACTTGGCAGCATGGGACTGTTTACCCCCTCAGTGAAAAGACGATGTCGGGCACTGATCTTGCCTGCATGCGAGTGATCATAGCAACTAGTAAAGAGTGGCTCTGTGCTGCATTGAGGTTGTGGGTCTGTGGGTAGTAAGTGGCCCTATTGCCCCCTCTTTTCAGGCCTGGCTGGGCTCTGGCTGTAGGCAGGGGAGGAGAAAGAGAGAGGCAGCTCTGTTGAGCTACGTGGGGCTCATCTCATGGCACAGCCAGCAATCACACTCCATTGCCTCGTTCAGAGCCTCATCACCCACCTGGCACCTCCCTCCTTCTGTCCACCCCTCCTTCAGTAGTTCTCCCTCCCTTCCCATTATTATCTAACCATGCAGAAATAAGATGGAATACTGAAGACATTGTCTTACATTTTTTACAAGCGAGGAAGTTTTGTTTTGAAAGGACCTTGTGGGCTTTAAGTTTGACTATTAGGCAGGTTTTCATTTGAAGAGTCACATTTTTTACCGCTGAATTGTTATCACTCTGATTTCACTGAAGTCACACAGTACAAGACGTCATTCACATCAGAAACGCTGTGGTTCACAGAACATGTTTTAATACGGTTTGATATTTTGTCATCCTTGAGTTGGCATAATAGAAAGGTCATAGTAGCTGTGGGAGGAGAACAGTGTGT